>NW_014334048.1:0-1461 GCF_000341935.2 Cephus cinctus | reverse complement strand
GTTCCAAAAATATCCCAGTCTGTCTCAGACGGTCCCAGACAGCCCCAAACTGTTCCAAAAAAATTGCAGTCGGTACCAGACGATCCCAGACAGTCTCAGGCTGTTCCAAACATATTCTGTCTCAGACGGTCCCAGACAGTCCCAGACTGTCCCAGACGGTCCCAGGCTATTCCAAAAATAGCCCAGTCTGACCCAGGCTGTCCTAGTCTGTTCCAAAAATATCCCAGTCGGTCCCAGACGGTCCCAGACTGTCCCAGACTGATCCAAAAAATACCAGTCGGTCCCAGTCTGTTCCAGAATGTCCTAGACTGTACCAAAAAATTTCCAGTAGGTCCGAGTCAGTCTCAGTCTATCCCAGACTGTCCCAGACATTCCCAGGCTGTTCCAAAAATATCCCAATCTGTCCCAGATGGTCCCACACAGTCCCAGACGGTTGCAAAAAATTCCAGGCGGTCCCAGACTGTCCCAGACTGTCTCAGGCTGTTCCAAAAATATCCCAATTTTTCCCAGATTGCCCAGACTGATCCAAAAAAATACCAGTCGGTCCCACTCTGTCCCAGAATGTCCTAGACTGTTCCAAAAATATCCCATTCTGTCTCAGACGGTCCCAGACAGTCCCAGACTGTCCCAGAGTGTTCTATAAACGTCCCAGACTGTCCCAGAGTGTTCTATAAACGTCCCAGACTGTCCCAGAGTGTTCTATAAACGTCCCAGACTGTCCCAGAGTGTTCTATAAACGTCCCAGACTGTCCCAGAGTGTTCTATAAACGTCCCAGACTGTCCCAGAGTGTTCTATAAACGTCCCAGACTGTCCCAGACTGTACCAGATTGTTCCAAAAATATCCCATTCTGTCTCAGACGGTCCCAGACAGTCCCAGGCTGTTCCAAAAATATCCCAATCTGTCCCAGATGGTCCCAAACAGTCGCAGACTGTCCCAAAAAAATTCCAGTAGGTTCGAGTCAGTCCCAGACTGTACCAAAAATATCGCAGACTGTCCCAGGCTGACCCAGGCTGTCCCAGTCTGTCCCAGCCTGCCCTAGACTGTTCCAAAAATACCGCAGTCGGTCCCAGTCTGTCCCAGCCTGCCCTAGACTGTTCCAAAAATACCGCAGTCGGTCCCAGTCTGTCCCAGCCTGCCCTAGACTGTTCCAAAAATACCGCAGTCGGTCCCAGTCTGTCCCAGCCTGCCCTAGACTGTTCCAAAAATACCGCAGTCGGTCCCAGTCTGTCCCAGCCTGCCCTAGACTGTTCCAAAAATACCGCAGTCGGTCCCAGTCTGTCCCAGCCTGCCCTAGACTGTTCCAAAAATACCGCAGTCGGTCCCAGTCTGTCCCAGCCTGCCCTAGACTGTTCCAAAAATATCGCAGTCGGTCCCAGTCGGTCCCAGTTAATCCCAGACTGTCCCGGACAGCCCAGGCTGTTCCAAAAACATCCCAATCTGTCCCAGACGGTCCCAGACA
>NW_014334047.1:7960-8302 GCF_000341935.2 Cephus cinctus | reverse complement strand
CAAATATCGTAACACGGCTAATCCGCGTTTACCAAAATACGACAACCGAACGTCAAGGACCTGTACGCGTTCTTCGCGTTACAAAATCAAAAGTTAGATATGCCTGACGGGCGGACGACACGAAAACAATTCGGAGACGTTACACAATTCGAATTCAATAACAAGATCCAAACAAAGATTCTAAACCGTGAACCCTGCCGGTCGACGGACCTTCGTGCCGTGGTCTAATTCGAGGGTGAGGGATAGTCCCTCCGCGTGTCCGTTACACGCGCGGTCAAAACTTACGAAAACACACAAAATCCGGTACCAAGATTTGCACGAAGTTACGTCGCTCACAAAAGT
>NW_014334047.1:6258-7712 GCF_000341935.2 Cephus cinctus | reverse complement strand
TCCCAGAAAACTCAATCGACAAAACTTACGAAAACACACAAAATCCGGTACCAAGATTTGCACGAAGTTACGTCGCTCACAAAAGTTAGATATTCTCGCTTACCGTGTGGTTCCCTGGTCGCGTAATCCCAGAAAACTCAATCGACAGCCCAATGGCACTTTGTGCACTCGCGTAACTCACAAAGAAAATCAAACGTCTATCGCCGTCGCGTGTCCAAGCAAGATTCCGAATCCCTAGAACACTTACTTCAAGGGTTAAACTACCTAATAGCCTTGATACCCGAAAACGCAAGATACCTCAAAGAAATTGCGGAAATAGAGGCCTATAGTGAAGGTAACTCCATCGTTACAATAATCAAGGTACAGAAACACTCTCTGCCTGTCCACATGAAAAATGGCACATACGCCTATATAAAGGCGCAAGATAACTACGCAATAGTGGGACATGAAATGCAAACTTTCATCAGGATGACGCGAACCGAATTGGAGAACTGTAAGAAAATTAAGGGTCAATACTTGTGTGAAGCAAGAAACCCAGTATTCAAAAT
Organism: Cephus cinctus; assembly: GCF_000341935.2. NCBI lineage: Eukaryota > Metazoa > Arthropoda > Insecta > Hymenoptera > Cephidae > Cephus > Cephus cinctus. Next base: position 7,164 of record NW_014334047.1, on the reverse strand, counting down.
TAGACCATACGATTCTTGCGAAACCCAATTTTTTTACAAAACCATCGTCGTACCGTCTATCATGCGAAACAAAGCAAATCAAAATTGAAAACACACTCCTAATCGAAATGGAGAACCCCAACTCTTGGCTATATGTAGCGGACAAACCAGAACAAATGATGGTATCATGTAATAATGAAAATCCAAAGAGGGTAGTTATGCAAGGCTCAGGTGTAATTGAAATAAAAGGAAAATGTAAACTAACCACCGAAGGTTTCACTCTAGACACAGAAGGAAAATATAAGTTAGATGTAACTTTAAACTATTTACCTCCTCTAAACCTAACACTTATTACTGATAATTATACACCAAATATTGTATCTAATAATAATAATATACAACCTAAGCTAAGCCTCATATAGAACCCTAGCGAACTAAACGCACTAAGCAAGAAAATGTCAGAAATAGAGAATAACCTAGAAAGGGGTAATATAGATACTTTCGTAGATATCATATCATCATCTATCTCCTATTCAATAGGGACAATTTCTTGTATCGTACTTGGCGTAGTTTTTTACACGTAAGTGTTTTTTGGGGGATTTTTATACTAATTATATTAATTTATTTCCTAAGAAAAAGGGCAAACGCAAACTCAACTACTTCCGGAGAAACTACTCCACCTAGCGTAATAGTTATAGGAAACTCTTCCCAAAATCCAAATCAATGTACACGAGAAGTAAAACAAATGTATACCTTACAAAACACTCGGGTGACTGAACCCGATGTCAGCAAAATTTATGTAAGCAAAAACTACGAGGCAGGTAACCAGTACAACGACCTACAAAACAATTGAAAGGCTAAAAGAAAAGTCCATGAGAATGGATCTTTCCTTTTTCTATGGGGGTAGGCATGTTGTAAACCATAATA
>NW_014334047.1:1216-5075 GCF_000341935.2 Cephus cinctus | reverse complement strand
AAAACACTCGGGTGACTGAACCCGATGTCAGCAAAATTTATGTAAGCAAAAACTACGAGGCAGGTAACCAGTACAACGACCTACAAAACAATTGAAAGGCTAAAAGAAAAGTCCATGAGAATGGATCTTTCCTTTTTCTATGGGGGTAGGCATGTTGTAAATATAGATTTGGAAACGCGCCTACGTCAGAAGCGACGGAATGGCCACCCTGCGACGCGGCACATTCCATTCGCTAATATTATGGAAACAAAGGAGACACATCAATCTCAAGGTGCGTTTTAAAGTTCATCTTCGAGTCTATCCAGACACCCAGATACTTGATTGCTGAACTCGGTTCCACTATGGTTCCTTGAACATCGAAGTTTGATGAAGGCTACTTTGATCCTCGTCGTGAGTATCTACATTCCACCCGCTAATATTATGGAAACAAAGGAAACACATCACCGACACCATGGCCAAATATAAAAATAATCCTTTGGTTATTGTATCTCTAAAAAATTCCATAATTAAAATATAAAAAGCGGACGGCCTGTCGGCGCGTCAGACGAAGTAAGAGAGCTACGAGTGAAGTGTTACTACGGTAACTTAGTCGAAGTGCTACCCTCCAGCCTCGTGATTTCGTACTCACCACGTTTACGGTTTATTTCTAATAGTGTATGTTAATAAAAAAGGTAGATTTTTATATATGAATTTATTCAAAGACTCAATACAGACAACTACATCTCGACGACTGATTGTTTCTCCCAAGGCAGTCCTTTTATAATACAGCTTTGCTTGACAATTTTACAGACTAAGCATTTTCATTGTTCTTTGTGCTATCACATTCGCGGTCATCGCACCGATCATTGCACTATAGTGCAATATTCGTCAGCATAAATGTATTTCTCAACAGTGTACTCTAATGTAACTTATTTCGTTTCAAATAAACCTTTTACTTGTTATCGAGAGTTAAGTTCCAACTTTTTACTCGGGCAACGAATCCCAAAGTACCTGACTCCCGAAAACCCTTTCCGGCAGTCAAATCCGTGAATCCAGTATTTGGGCTTACAACAATCTCCATTCAGTCCATTCAAATTCTTCGGTCGGTTATTGAAATTTTTCGACGCGAGCTGGAATTGTGCCTCGCTAAAAACGATGGTAACATCGAAAATCGCCTGAAATAAGTGTGCCCTTCACCTACACCATCACACATGTGCCATATGTGAAATAGAACATGTAGGAAAGCTTCAATAAAGATAATCCTATTTGGTCCATTTCCGTGTGATATTTTATAGAAAATCGATGAAAAAAATCATAAAATAGGGTATGGCTGAATTCGTCTCAATGAGACGTACAACTTGTAGGGGAGTAGTTATAAGCCACTTCTGGCCGTCACAACAAACCCCCACCACTGTCCCTTGTGAGTCATGGAGCGCGCAGCGCTCTGACCCCCGTACCGCACTATGGCGTCACCCCCTCGCCTATGTGGGTTGCTCTCCCCACCCCTCAACCATGAGGCGACGCCCCCACCACGCAGACCTGGTCCTAAGGCCCGAAACTCAGTAGCAGCGTGGTTGCATGCCCCCAAGGGCCTATTACGGCCGGTAATTATGCATTGACCCCCGGTCGGTAACTTTTTAATTACCCTAAGGAGGTAACATGGTAAAGTAGAATACGGTTCTTTTTTGTAAGAAACACCTTATATTACACAAGCATCGTGCGCATTGGCGATACTTTTTCGATACTTTTAACTATCGATGGGTGAATATCCAACCCCTAATATTTTACTCGGGATGAACCATCCACATACAACGCATCTGCTTAATACGGCTGGCGTGGGGGGTACCACTGTCTTGACCAACCCTATGAAATCCAGGCCAGCATAAACCCCTACTACGGGCATCTCTTATTTGCAACTATGCAGAAATGTATGGTCATGGTGGGGAAAAAGATGGTGACCCGTGAACCATATTCGCAGCATCTTGTTAGTAGAGCGACGACGAGTAGTAGGTGTACATACAAGTAGTAGTAGAACAAATAAAGAAAAAAAGTGAAAGTGTAAAAGTGAAGTTTGAAATAAAAGTGGTATGTATAACAGCGTTAAACTGAATCTAGTACCCTCTTTTTATTTGATTAAAAAATTATATGCGGTATCTTTTATTTTTATTTGTAGACAAGTAACCGGACTGAGCGCCAGGCGCACCTGTTTTTTTTCAGGATATTTAAAAAAGAAGAAAGCGGTATGTATAGCGGTTTTAAGCTAGTACTGGCTTTTTTATTTGATTAAAAAAGTATTGTCTTTCTATCGCCTTTCGCACTTATTTGTAGACGTTGACCAGCAGCAGCAGCAGCAGCAGCAGGACCGCAACTAGTGGAGTGGTACAGACGGGCCCGGCTATTGAAGCGGTAGGTGTTATAATTATAAGACAATACGTTTATTTAAATTTTTTTATTTAAAACATTATGACACTTTTAATACACAGAAGAAATGGCACCACGAGCGGCTCTTGAAAGGGGTGAGGATTTCGTGGGTAGGGAGCGGAACACCCCATCGCCCAAGCCGGATGACCTGTTTTACGAGGCGTTAAACAACGGGTTGTGCCTCCACGGATATACAGAGTGTATCACCAGAAATGCACGTTTGAGATTTGCGGTGAAACGGTGCACAATTTCGAAAATCTGATGTCACAACCATTGAATGTTTTTTGATTGCGTATCGAATGGGCATATTATTATTGTTCGCTCAACTTCCGGTCGCAAATAAAAAAAATTATCTTCGCCATTTCAAATGATATTGAAACAAATTAAATGCAAAAGTTGTAGAGCAAGAAAAAATAATACAGACGAAAAAAAATTTCGGACGGATTGCACACATAATAAGAGAGATATCTGCGTCCGAATTTTTCTCATTTTTTGACAAATTTCTGATATTGGAGGAACGCCTCAGCTTCGTGCAGCAGCTTCACGTCGAACTCACGATTCGCAATTGCACCTCTCGCGGTGCACAACCTGTCCCCGAAGCGTGCTGCTCGGGCACCCAGCAGCCGATTGCCCAGAGTGTGTCCTCTATTATGAGGCCAATAGAGACACCCTGGTGCGATTCGAGTACAGGGAGGTCGCCCTTATTACCTCCTAAATATTATTATTTACGCTATACATATATTATGCTTATTCTATTTTTATCATTATACTTATTATCATTAAACTTATTTGCTACTTATACATGTAACCTAGAATAGCATTATTTACTTTATATATATATATATATATACATGATTCTCTGTTATTCTTTCTGTCCGCTTTTACTAAACTCCGTGATTTTTGTTCGCCAATGATGGATCATTTTGAACTTCCTGTATGTCAAAGAATAATTGCGATCTGTAGTCCAGTGAGCAGTATTGGAGATGAAATGATTGTGAGATACGTGAGAATCAGTAGGAACGTATTATAGATAAATACTATAGAAAAATATTTAAGAAATAAGAAAATTGAAAAAGGACGAACTTGAGAGAATCATGCACTTTTCTTTTATAAATGTTATACACCCGTATTACCAATGTCATACAACTGTAATAAAAAAAAATTAACAAAACTATAGCCTCAATGTATGTAATTAAACGTACAACCCACTCGGCTTTCATGAAACAGGTCTTAACACATGTAGCCTGATTTACAGCGCGAATATTGTATCCTACCACCACCACCTCCACCACCATAGATCTTATTATCCTGCGCATACCGGCGATCCGCCAAGCGCTTCTTTCGCACAAAAGCGTCGTAGTACTCTCGGGCAATTCTATCGTTTTTCCGCAAATCACCGCTAAACACATTCTGGAAGGTATGCATCCCAAAGCCAGATGAGAGGTAGTGTAAGAACATT
>NW_014334047.1:0-1093 GCF_000341935.2 Cephus cinctus | reverse complement strand
TGTTGCTATTTGCCGAGAGATCGGGTGTGAGATCGAAAACGAACAGACAGTAGCCGTCTGCGTAAGCGCTCCTAGATATCGAATTACCCTCGTTGAGGAAGTGTATGCCCGTGCCACTGAAGAGGGTGTGATACGCGTCCAGGTAAAGCCCAGATTTGCCGAAATCGGTCTGCAGTGCTTTCGAGGGTACTTGAACACCGTCGACGTACAGCGATAAGAAATTAATACGATAGTTTTTAAAATTGAACGGGTTGAGTTGATAGTTGCCATTGAATGCCTTGTTATCGACGAAGCCTATTATAATCCGCTTAGGTAATTGGCCGAGAATCACGTTGTCCATCGTGCCATCGTGCAAACCGACGTGCATTGTCAGCGCCTTGACCTCGACACGTGTAAGCGGATACTTTGCCGTTGTCTTAGACAGCATTTTAGAATGAGCAATTAGAATACCGGGGCTTATTTTGGCGCGTCTAACGAGGAGCGTGGCCTCCATTATATGTAAAGAACACGCGCTGTCGGGGTCCATAAGGGAGAAACCGTCTCTCGTACGTACGAGCCGTAAACGGAGCTCAACACCATTTAATGAAAATTTTTCTTGGTTAAACACATCGCAGTGTAAATGACCGATCAGATCGACCGTCGTGTCTTTACCGACGAATGCCTGCCTATTCACGAGACCCATATTCTTGCCAGCTGTATCGTCCATATGACCGGGCGTGTCATCGTATCAGAGCACGCTCGAGAGGTGTGACCCTTTAGCGGCTGGCCCGTAATTTAATAGCGTCTCTATATAGGCCCTGTAAGCGTACACGTTATTAGGTGACGATACGAGTTTCTGATTAAGAAACACGTCCACCTGATTGAACAGCGAGTGTAGCAGATTGTTAACAGGTGCTGCTTTGCTCAGAGCGTCAGGAACTGACGCATCCTTGGAACGCAGCTGTACGCGTAAACTCAGCATGGTGTGGGCTAGATCGAGGTACTCGTCGCCGTTACCCGGCATGACAAATTCAATGCGCGAGTCATCCGTCAGCGATGAGATGAGCTTGTAGTGTACCCACTGGGCGCTCTCTATAGTGGTCTGTGTCGGTGG
>NW_014334046.1:0-1943 GCF_000341935.2 Cephus cinctus | reverse complement strand
TCTGAAGTTGAATTTCTCGAAAAAAGGTCACTCGTTGCAGGAAAAATCACTTCGTTTTGGAATATATATATGTATGTTGTAACATGGCGTCCGTGGGACGGCCATTTAAATAAAAGCGTAGGCGCACGGAGAGCCGTGCCGCCGATGAAAGCCGCCGAGAGAATACCGACGACGCCAAAGGTTCACTGCGAGAGGAAGCCGGGGAGGAAAACCGGCAGCGCCGAGCCCGACGATCGGGCGCGCTCGGGTAAGATCGTTAAGGCTGTGAGCGCCGAAAAACGAAAAGCGGACCGAGGCGAGAGATAGCGCACCAGTTCGGGTGAACTCGGGATTCTTCGGGAATCCTCGGGTCGGGGGGTCAAAAGGGGGCTACTTCGTTTTGAACCGTGAACCTGGTGTGAGCGAGTTTTGAAAAGTGGTTGGCGAATTTTGGATTTTTTGTGAGATAGTGATTTTGGACTGATACCGTGAATAGACGACTTGGCATTTCCCCCAGATTTTGATTTTTTGGACTGCGAGAACGCTACGAGAGTGCGGCCCAGAGAGAGCAACCTGGTGTGAGCGAGTTTTGAAAAGTGGTTGGCGAATTTTGGATTTTTTGTGAGATAGTGATTTTGGACTGATACCGTGAATAGACGACTTGGCATTTCCCCCGGATTTTGATTTTTTGGACTGCGAGAACGCTACGCGAGAGCGGCCCAGGGAGAGCGAGAGAGAAAGAGACGGACAAGGGAAAAAGCCAGGGACGACCAGGAAGGAATCCGAGTGCACCGGAAGTTCTAGAAAGTCCAATAAGATTACCATTTTTCGAGCGAAGCCGTGCGCCGGCCGGGGATGAAGCGCATCCGCCGGTGCAGCGTGGCACGCGGAGTGGGGCTATGGGCCCGCCACCGACTCACACGCGAGAAGATTGCAGCCGCCCGGGAACAGAGAAGACGACTGCCGCGACCGCGTCCTTTGATAGGATTGTATCGAGTCGCGTTCGCAAGACCACCCGACTGTAAACGTTTACCTAGGACAAAATAAATGTAGATTGCTGAAAGGAAATCCCACCGTGTCGATTATTTCGGAAAGGCCGACCGATTCCTGTAAAAACTCGCCGCCTTTACGTTCCCCTCTACCAACGCGAAGGAGAGCTAGCGGGAAGATCCGGTCGAGAGGACTCCCGGAAGTGACAATTAAAGGCCCGACGAGTCGGGCTGGTGCAAGGATGCACCTGGCGCCCAAGGGATCCGCGGAATGCCACGTTGGGGCCTGCGGATAGAACGTAGGTCAGGAAATGCGTTACAATGAATAGTATATTTGCTTATGCATACATGTAGATTTGTAAATAAGTAATGCACCTGGCCAAGTACGTGCATGCAATATAATATACCTAGGTATATCGAGATAAACAACACAGCATTAGTCCAGTTAAATGGAGTTATAGTCGAGAATTTTAGTATTCATTTTCGATGAACAAAATTTATTTCTACCGTAACCGTTTACCTAGGACAAAATAAATGTAGATTGCTGAAAGGAAATCCCACCGTGTCGATTATTTCGGAAAGGCCGACCGATTCCTGTAAAAACTCGCCGCCTTTACGTTCCCCTCTACCAACGCGAAGGAGAGCTAGCGGGAAGATCCGGTCGAGAGGACTCCCGCAAGTGACAATTGAAGGCCCGACGAGTCGGGCTGGTGCAAGGATGCACCTGGCGCCCAAGGGATCCGCGGAATGCCACGTTGGGGCCGCGGATAGAACGTAGGTTAGGAAATGCGTTACAATGTATAGTATATTTGCTTATGCATACATGTAGATTTGTAAATAAGTAATGCACCTGGCCAAGTACGTGCATGCAATATAATATACCTAGGTATATCGAGATAAACAACACAGCATTAATCCAGTTAAATGGAGTTATAGTCGAGAATTTTAGTATTCATTTTCGATGAACAAAATTTA
>NW_014334045.1:0-3562 GCF_000341935.2 Cephus cinctus | reverse complement strand
AACTACAGAGTAGTAAATTCTGTTACTACACGGTTTCACAAATGTATTGCAATGCAAGGAAGTCATTTTGAACATTTATCGTAACAGAAATAAAGCCAAATCTCTAACACGTCGAATTAGTATTAATTCCATATTTCTGGGTTGGAGGTCATTTGAAGGTCATACTATGTTACATGGTTGGATTCGTTTCGATGCCGGCTACAATGTGCAAGGAGAAAAAATGTGCCATTCCATTTAAAAAAACTCTGATAACCTTGAAAAAACTGGTAAAAAATGAAATAAAAAAAAATATTATGATAACCATGGGCGCCCTTCCGAATCATTTAAATTCCGATATTTGCGAACTCCGTATCTTTAAATCCAATAAAGTTATTTAGGTGTTCTGTTTCTCTCGCCTCACCCTGTATTGCGTGACGTCACAAGCGAGGAAACGTATTTTCCGTTATTCTCCTTCATTTCTAAATGATTTAGCAAAATCTTTGAAGAGCCCGCTTTGTTATGCGATACGGCTGGCGCCTCTTCTCAATTTAAGTGCGAAAAATGTTTCAATTGTTAGAAAAATGTACGTAAAGAAATCCTGCATTTCTGACCTGTCAAAACATCATGGGCGCCACCATTACGACCGTTCACTAAATCCCATTTTTCTGCGAATCAAGACACTCATCACACTTAAATCGAGAAGAGCCGCCTTGCTATAGACGATACAAAGCGGGCTGATCTAATAATTTTGTCAATAACTGTTTAACAGATTCGTATCATTAGTCAGTCACTCGTTAGTCGTTTAGACAATTAAATTGTGAATAACAAATTAAATATAACTTTTTCAGCTTAGTACCAAAACTTTCTACAATCTGTACGCATTATATTATTATTTTTTTAATAGTTAGCATAGACTGTCGCAAAGACTAATAGTGCAAACGTAACGGAATATTAGAATATTTCTTACAAGGAGAGTCTCCAAAAATCGGATTTTTGTAATCTTTTTTACTCATGGTACGTGAAGTTGAGAATTCGTATAGTAATTTTCCAAAGCAGGTCTATGTCATATTCAAAAATTCTCAAGAAAGTCGACTTTGAAGTTTTGTGAGTCCGTATGTACATCAAATGTATCAGAATATTTAAGCAGGTCGTTTAACGCACCCGGTAACGCTCAATTTTAGCGAACGCAGGGTCGCTGGTTCGAGTCTCATTTGTAGCATTCGTTTTTCCACCCAATTCGCATAATTACGTCATTTAAATATAAAAATCACCAGATCTATAGCAATTCACAGATATATAATTCTAATCTTCAATGAAAATCGCACGTTTTATTTTTAATTATCTCGAGCTTCAAAAATTGCACTTTTGCATGTAAATATCAGTGTTTAGTTACCAGTAATTATAATAAACAAGATTTTTAGAGCGGAAATGAAAAATGATGGAATTCTCTTTACTATAAAAGCAACATGATAAGAAAAGTAATAGGGTCGAAGTACTGAACGCGCACAATATAATTAAAAAAAAATTTCTTGAAAATTTTGTGAGGTGCCTGGCACCCTTTGCGAAGGAACCCCCAAATACTGCAGCCATGACGCCCCTGCCAGAGCTTCGTACTTTCGCCACCAGTCAACGCTCGAGTCAACACCGAAACTTTTTCCAGCCAGACAGCAGCCTTAAGGAGGATGCGACCACAGTCTTACATACAGGCATGGAGACTAGAGTAGAGGAGTCCTATCTCTAATAGGGGAATCAACGAAAAAACGACACCAGAAATGCGTCGAAAATAAGAAATTCACTATTTCGCCGATGGCGTTGCTGTTGTCAATAACTAGCCTATATATAGATATAGAAGCCATGTAGATTATACATATTGAGACGTTTCGTGATTTTATAGCCTTCGGAATCACGAGACTTTTTGTAGGATTTGTGCACTGGACAGGCGTCTTCAGAAACAATTTAGACACTGGAGTTTTTGAAGTAAAAAAATAATAATATATTGTCCTATAAGTTACAGACTAGGTATCCTTCATATTCTATTTTGCTCTCTCTCACACATGCACATACTTTATAATTGTCTCTAGCTTGCTAGTAGTACCACAGGCGACAAGAAGTGTTTTTGTTTACTTATTCTCTCTGCTAGCCTTTTGGATTGGAAAGTGGTAGCTGGAACCACAATACAGCAGAGTGCACAATGCGTCCGAAGACCGTGGTCCAGTTGAAGGTTAGGATGATAATAATTCGGGACCCACAGGTGATCACGATGATCCCCGTTCGCCGAGCCAATTATCTTTGGGGTGGAGATGAGAGTGCTACCACCACACTACAGCAGAGTGCACAATGCGTCCGAAGACTGTGGCATAGCTGAGGTCTGGAGAGTGAGGATTCAGGACCCACAGATGGTCACAATGACCCCCGTTTGCTGAATCAATCACTGTAGGAAAGAGTGAGCTAGTGTCACAAGACAGCAGAGTGCACTATGCGTCCGAAGACTGTGGTCCAGCGGGAAATAGGTGTTGTAAAGATCAGAACCCACAGATGGTCACAATGACCTCCGTTCGCTGTATCTTCACTTCGGAAGGGTTTTTGGTCATGTGGATTCTGGAGAGTTGCTGACAGGGCCGGCACTATGACGTTGCTGCAGGAATTCTTTTTGAGGAGTGCAGGTTTCTTAATAATTAAACTTTCTAAAACTTCTACTGCTTCTTGTCGTCTAGTGGTGCACAAGTAACTAGTTTATTAATCTAGAGAGACGCGAATGAATCCAATGAAATCCTATCGAGGAAGCCGCTGCTTATATCCTCGATAGGCATACGTTAAAACTAGTGGGGATAACGATTTTTATCCACCCGAGGTGTTAACGTCGCTTTTTGGATTCAATATTTTGATTTACGATTGGATTTGGCTATTTGATTTGACTGATTCAATTAGCGGTTTTCCTCAAGTACCGGCTTACTGGTATTTCAATTGTCTTCGGCACGTGCCGGCTTATAGCGTCTGGGCATTTGTTTGTTTTGGTTTCAGTCTATCGACTGTATTTCGGATTCTAGGGATATTAAAAGTAATAATTTCTAATATTATATCCTCATGACTGTCGCTGTGACTAGATTCAAGGGAATTACGCAATACTAGAGATTTAAAAGTCCTGTCTTCCCTTTCTTTTATCGGCGTCGCTGTGAGAGGTCGATAGGATTATTGAGGAATTCTAGGATTTGAGTAGTTCTCTCAGATACTGTTATGCACATCCACAGTGCGCTATGCACTCTTATGTGGGGCTCTTGACGTATCCATCATCGAGAATGGATGATTTAGAAGGAAGAAGGATAGAGGATAGGGGGGTATAAGGACGGAACGTTACAATATATGTTGTGACGTTAATTTTTAACGCCACAAAAGTCCCGATGTAGTACTCGCGTGCTCTTGATCACGGGACACAGTACTGTCCCTCGGGAGAGATAATATCCGTCTGTACCGGCCAAGAACTCCAGGGTCCCGATTAATAAATTGTAACGTGGCGTCCGTGGGACGGCCAGTTATATAAAAGCATAGGCGCACGGAGAGCCGTGCCGCCGACAAGAGCCGCCGA
>NW_014334044.1:140060-169156 GCF_000341935.2 Cephus cinctus | reverse complement strand
TCTTGAAAATGATTCAACAATAGGCTTTTTCAATAGTTCTCGAGAAGTTTTAGAGTTCCTGATAGGTTTCAACAATCGTTCTGCTACGCAATATCGGTAAAATATGTATTAAATATGCTTGTGGCATAATACGCTTCAGTGCAGGCAGACACGAGTTGCTTGCTTTTGTCATATTAAACTTACCGAGCTTACACTGTGCGATCGAATTTAGGATTGCAAAGAAAAAAAGTATTTAGGCTATATCCGATGAGTTGTCTCGTTCTAAGTGTTGCTTTGGGAACCAGCGATAAGTAGCGGAGGACTCTGCCGCCAGGCTACCCGTTCGTGATCACGTTCAGCTCGGCTACGACGGGATATGCGTTATCGACGGAGGCGATGATCACAAAATTCTATTCCCGGACTCGCCGCTAGGATTTAGCTTCATGTTTTTGGTATCGCCTAAAACCGTAGCGTTGTACATCTCCCTACTCATCTCTGTCGCTTGGAACATGAAAATCTCCCTGCTCATCTCTGACAACGGCACATTACCTAATGCCTCGTCCATATAAACCTACCAGATGTATATTGCAGTTTCGTGCAAATCAGATGTACCATGTTAGACGTTTCTACGTGTGGAATGTTCAAATTACGCAAGTGACTTGACATTCTTATTATGTCGATAAATAGGAATTACGACTGTTTACTGGGGATTAATTTAGTACGCAATTATGGGTTGTATTCCGTATTTGACAGTCTGACTTGTTTCTGTAGTGTATTATCATATAAAATAGATACTATTGTGGAAGCAACAATGAATTGCACGAGGTAAAACGTCCGTTCAACAAACAGTATGATAACTACTGATATTAATCTGAGTTGTTAGGTATTCATTAATTGCAGGTGTAGCAAACGCGTCAAGGTCCAAACAAGGCATGTTCAGTTGTCTGAATACTTCATGCCTGGAAATATTTTCCGCCTTGATTGTAACATCTGCGCTACTTTTATAGCAGTTAAAGACAACAATAACGATATTGTTGCTGTCGATGAAATTATCAATGATAATATCGATAATAGCTGGAGAGAGGTAATTTCTTTTAGACACAAATTTCATGAACTTATCGGAATTTAATGAATAACGAGATTTCTGGTAGGCAGATACTCGACGAGAAAGAATAATATATTATATTTTGTGCCAAATAATATATCCGGAATTGGATACGCCAAGGATCGACAAATTTGAGTCTCTTTACGACTTGGCTGATCCATGTGATAAAATCATATTGAAATGGCTGGGGGGCAAGGCAATCGGTTTCTATACGATTAAACCTAAAGGTTCGTGAATGTCCAACTCTCTTAATTATCGATCGCACCGGTTATCACTCCTCGTGGGTTTCTTGTCTCTAGGAACGGAGATACGCGTGACGAAAGAAAAATACGAAATGCATACTTTGGATACTGCATACATTAGATCTCAGTATAGAAACCGTGGATTTGGCCTGGAACTTTTGTCGGATCTTGTTAGACGATTTCCGAATGAGGATATTGGCTTTTCGAGACCTATATCCAACGGTATGTGCAAAGGTAGGAAGAAAACTAGGATGATATACAGATGTTGTATAGGTAATTAATAAAACTTGTAATTTATAGTATTGACACGATTTTTATCCGAGCGCAAGGAGTGCCGCTTACACTTTTGGGAAGTTGAAGGGGTTGGAGATGAAGGTCGTCGAAAATTGATATGGTTCCTCCTGAAAAAACGTATCTCAGGATAACGTTCATATAAATGGATGTATGATTTATTAGAAATAAAGATATATATATATATTTATATATATGTATAGTAGCGATATACACTTGGTAGCGCGTATAATATATTTGTAATGAAATACAATAGAGAACGTACATTTTTCTTGAAAAGCACTGAGCGATGTAAATAACTAAATGTTTACCAGTAATATCTTGTGATAGTATAATGAGTAATAATAACAACGATAATAACAATAATATAGTTAGAGGAATTGGTGTGTCCCTTGGAATTACTTGAGATTACTTTTAAGCTCGTTTAAGAGCATGGATGCTATAACCATTTTTTCGCAGTTGACACACAGTTCGAGCTGATCATTTTCCGATATTTTCATTGTCACTAACACGAGTGACTTCGAAGCCAGCGTATGCGCAGCAAACCTGTGTAAACATGATGCTTTATTCGAGAACAGTGCAAATTCTCATAATCAGAAGAAGCTTCGACAAAATGATGTATACGTTAAACCCACCTTATTACATCGTCTTGACTTGATATGACAGCAAGGTTTGCAGCTTCGAAAACTTTTTGAGATAATTGTTTACGATTCCCCAAGCATGTCAACTTCGTTGAATGCTCATTCATGCCTTTAAGCTTCTCTTTTTCCGAGAGAAACATACTCTCTGGCAGCATTACCGATCTAATTATTTCACCAATTGGCACCTTTATGCTGACGGAGCACGAATGTTTCTCCTCTGATTTTGTAAAATCGATATCGAAAGGCGCTGGTTGCGTGGAATCATTGAAATTGACACCTAATGTTGAAGATAACGTTGCGCTTGGTTGCAGCGTAGGTATCGGCATAAAATCATGAAGACACATTCCCGAAGGTAAATTCTGAAATGACAATCAAATCATACCAATATTCTCCTCCTCCCTCGTCAGTATTAATCTTCTTACCTTCTTTCCAATCTGAATGTCGTGTATCGTCTCAGATCCTTCGTTTGTAAATGTTAATTCTATGTTAACCATATGTGAGCTAACCAAGTGTTGCGATCTCGTGAATCTATACTCAACCCTCAATCCTTTGCCACTGATTTTATTCAACAATTCACATTTCTTTGTCGGTATAAAAGAAGTTGAAACTTCACTGACTCCATTCGAGAGAGTTGAATTTATTGGAGTAAGAAAACCGCCGAGGCTTGGCGTCATTATAGGTGTCATTGGTGTTACTTAAAAATGATTGTCATTCTATTAGTTCTATCGATTTGCTTTTTAACATAAACATGATCAATGAATGCCTTCAAATTTTTCGACTCACCATCGTCTAAATCCAGCAGTAAATCAAGATTACTCTTTGGCTTTTCTTTCATCTCCCCTTTTCCAACATTTGCCTTTTCATCTCGTTTGCTCTCGTTATCACTATCTTGTGAATCCGAGTCATCATCCTCACTCTCTGAATCATCAGTGTCGGACTCACTCTCAGAATCCTCAGACTTCTTAACGACATTCTTTTGATGCTCCTCGCTATCGGATTTCTCAGATTCCGATGCGGATTCGGAGGAGTCACCGTCAGAAGATTCAGTCGACGAAGATGCTGAACTGTCATTTTCACTTTCAGATTCTGAAACTATAATGTTCTCTTTAATCTCTAAAAATTACACATATACCCAAGCTCCAACGTAACCTGAGCAGGTTGAAATAGATTTTTATAAAATAGAGGCTCACGTTCGGAGGGGCTACTTTCATCTGCTGTGAATAAGAATCTCGCCTCATCTTCCTTGGACTTCTTGTCCTTCCTCCTTTCCTTTCTAGTGTGTCGGTCATCCTTAATTTCATGAGCACTCATTGGTTCTGCTACGTCGCGCACTGAAGGGTCAGGAACAACCTCAGGAAACTGTGGTAAGGGACGATGTCCAACGCATGGCATATCCAGGTAGTGGGATAGCGTTCCCAACTGAAATTGTGAATTCTTAAATCTAGATGTTAGGGTTGGTGCCGGTTTCGGTGAGAGGAATATTTTTTTAGCAAATTGCATGAGTTTCTTCTCGGAAGCAGCCTCGGTCTCGAAGATGAAGTGTCTCAAAAACCGAGCCCTATCCCGGATATCGTAATTCTGATCGTACTTCGCCAGCTGAAAAACATACTGGCACAGCAGTTTTGTTTGAGTAGGATTTGTCAGACACAATTTCACAGCTAAATTCAATATCTGTAGCTTGACAATGTCCTGTTCGTTTATGAAACTCTTTGCCATTTTTCTTAAAACGTCTGGCGCTATTTTTGGCACGCGATCCGAGTATTCTCCCAACAGCCATAAAATAGATGCTCTTGCTTGTGGCACCGTTATGAAATCCATTAGTTTCGCCATATGTGCAATTATGTCCTTATGTTCGTTTGGCTGAGTTTGCAGAAGCTTTTTGATAACGACGACACTTTCGGCCACGACGGCCTCTGTTTAGGAAGAATCGCAATATTTATTTTTCTCCCGTATATGTTGAATGTTATAGTGCTAACATGCTCTTACCGTCTCTGTTACTTAAAAGAGATACAAGTCCATTGAGGCAAGTATCGGTGACTTCCTTTATGTTGCTCGCGCACCTCCCAATCGCTTGAATACTAGCGCCGACGAATTCCTTGTCGCTGCTTGAGATGTACGTCTGAAATTCTCTCAAGATCACACCAATACTGGTAGCGGTCGCAAGATTGGTCAGAATGTCTAGTTTCAATAGCTTTACATGCGTCGGATCTGAAGTTCTGACGAAGAAAGATTTAAGGAATGGCTCGAACATGCCCTATAACAAGGAATTCTTCACAGCCTTCCATCTACCTTTCATATCGCTTGCGAATCGCTTGAGTTACCTTTCTTGCAATTGATATACTGGCGATGCAGTGAAGTACAATACTTTGCACTTCTCTGTGTCCGCGTAATAATCTTATTAGTGCCTTGGCGGCGATCATGACTTCACTTCTCGGTGCAGTATGGTGGTACAACTGCGCTACGGCCATTACGACAGATGCATTCCTACTTTGCAAAAGTGGTTTCGTATTTCGCAATAGCAGACGATGATCCAGATCTAGGGTGAACTTTGGTTTTTTCGTGTTTGACGACTCTGAGTCCGAATCGTAAAATGGTCGGTTCTCATCTTCTTCAACTTCCTGCGACGTATGCAATCAATGTATTAAAGATTTGCTGCTACGAGAGACATACTATTTCGAATTCCTTCTAAGATCTTCAACTTACATTAGTATTGGGGTTGGCGAATTGCGTTCGTGCGTATCGTGTTAACATGTTCACAATGACTACTTGTCCCCACTCATCTACATCCACCAATAAGTTACATAATTTTCTGTAATTTTTATGAATGAGATCTATTCTCTCTGGACAAACTTCTTCAAAGGCCATAACTGCTGAGCCAACTACCAGCGTAGTTTTATCTGATAAGAGTTTCTCTAAGACATTTATTAATTCCTCCTTCTGCTCAGGATCTAAGGAGTACAGTTTAGGAATAGCATGAGCTGCAGTCTTTCGAACATAAGGTGACATATCACTTGCAGAATCTTTAATCGCAAGCATTACTATTGGAACAATCATGGAAACTCGTATGCTCGAGAGTACCCTTAGAGCACTAGCTCTTATTAACTGGTTTGGATCTTTAAGAGCTCTTTGAAAGGTAGAAATTGATAAGAGGGCCAGGTCTTGTTGATCCTCAGCATAGCGAACCAAGTAAACATATACCAGTTTCTTAACTTCAATATTTTTTGAAACAACATTTTTTACCACAGCTGGGAATAAGTCAGACGCATCTCTCCCCTTTGCTACCATCTGAAAATTATGGCCAATTTTTTTTTGTCGTTTGGGTTACAGGTTCCACTTTTTGAATCCTGATAGAATTAGTTAAATTTTGATTGAGATAATCGTAAATCTGATACCTTACCCCAATAATTCGTTTCATAGCTTCAAGTTTAAGATTGTCCTTATTACTGTCCAACATTTGTTTGAGGTCTTCATGCCTACAGAGTTTAAACATATTACTTTTATAAACATGATACCATATAAATCTCTAAATTTGCTAATGATCGTAACCCAATGATAATGCCAATGCTTACTTGATAGTAGGATTTACATACTTTTTATAATCAGCATGAAAGAATCCTCCTGATGCAAGATCTGTAGCCGATTCTGGCTCACCTGCACTCGATGGCCTATCATTACTGTAGGAGCCTCCGTTATTTGCTAGAGTATTTGTTGCTGCAGTTAGCATTTTCGCAGCGAAATTTACAAGAAACGTCTGATTTACGGACCCCTTTTAATGGCTTTAATACTCTGAAAGAAAATTTTTAATTAACGTAACGTAACACAGATTTATAACTTTTGACAACTACTCAAAAAACGAAAACATACTGTTGGAGAATTCAATTTCACAAAGTGTTAACCACCTGAGATAGCTGACTATTTTCAGCCATCTTAGTTGTGGTACCCTGTAGCAAAGTGTGTTCTGAAATGTACCGACAGTACTGACACTACTGTAACCAATGCTGTGTCCTTATTATCCTGTCCATACGCATCTATGAGAGTTAGTAATTACTTTTACAGTAATGTCAGTACATTTCGGAACACACCCTTAAAAAGTTAAAAGAGGATTTCCGGTGAGACTCTCCCTGCAAAGTGGTGCCCTCTGTTTAACTTCGGCTGTCGTAAGTAACTAACGCAAGACTGGACGTATCGACACTGCTAGTGCAGAGCGGAGTGTGACCGACAGTTGTTGAGCAATGTGCTTATGTACTTGCTCTCTAACATTTAATAAAATTCTAACCTTTTAAGCAATTCAAACAACTATAATGGTACGTTTTAACAGTATTATTTATTGTTCATAATCATCATATAGATCATAAAGTGCATATGTATGTTGCGTGTTCATAAGCCGATTTGGTTTATCCACTGCCTCGACTGGACAGCAAGAAAAATATGCTTTTTTTTGATGTCTCAGTTATCTTCCAGGCTGACGAGAGTTTTTTTTCTTTCTTGATACCAAATTTAGCTACGTCTACCTACGTTGAGAAATAGAATAATATTCTACCTTAGCTAGAAGCGAATCGAAATAGTAAGGAGTAGCAAGGAATGGCACGACCCCACGAGACTCGACTTTGCTGCAATTGACCTAGTTCGTTCGCTTCGATTCTGTATTCTTCTTCTTGAAAGTTATTCGCTCGCAGGTTACTTGGTGACAAATTGGAATTAGCGGTAATTGCGTTAGTTTAACGCAAGTTGTTATCGAAACTTTCGGGTTAATCGAATTTATCCGATTCTCTAACCTACATACGAAATTGTGCTAGCTCGACGATTGCAATGTCATCTCATTTTCAGAGAACCATGCACTTACATAAAATAAAAACCAATAATAAAAGTAATTTTCATGTACCTATACATTTGCGCTTAGGTAGAGCGAAAAAATAGTAAAGCTGCGATCAAAGCCTCGTTTGAATTCGTAGTTATACTTTTCGTGGCGAGATTCATTGCAGCAATATCTCTAAGTTTTGGTGCTTCTGCTTATTCCTTGTATATCGATGAGATATCGTCTACGAAATCTCTGGGAACAACGGGGACTGGATTTACTTCAATTGCACCAGGACTAATCCTGTTAAGTTCAGTGTTTTCTAGATGCAACCATACGGCTTCCATACAGCAAGTCTCGCGCTTACATGATTCCTTCTTCTTTTTCCTTCTCTCTCTTTCTCTCTCTCTCTCTCTCTCTCTCTCTCTCTCCCTCTCTCTCTCTTTCTCTCCATTATATGACAGAATACAAAAGCAGCACACGCCTGAGGAAATGTCTTCATTCCAAAGAACAGAGTTCCCCACACAAGATCGAGTCTCGCGAATCTCGCGTAGGAATTGCTTCTGGCAGAATCGTTTAGAGGCTGTAATTAGTTTGGCCATGCTGGAAGGAAAGATTTCTTGATTGGTTCATGCTGGATATCGCATCGGGCTGCATCTGGCTCTCGCTTAGCCTCTCACTTATCTTGCTTTGCAGAGTCGAGATTAATAGTAGTGGGGGCTAATTTGAACCGAGCGATACAGAACCGAATCGAGTCCAGCCAAACCGAGTTTGTCGTTCAGCTGCAAGCGACTTGGCAGCGAGACTTCGTCTAGGAAATCGAAGAAGCAAAGCAGTGTAACCAGCCGACAGTGAAATGAAGAGGCGTGGTGGTTGAGAGGAGAGAAATTTGATTTCGCTGTTCTCGCTGAAGGAAGGGAGACGCAATGTACCGTACGGGGCTGAAAAGAAGATAGAAAAGGTGCGCTAGTGTCCACGACAAAGGACACTCTGATCGTCGCGAGGTGCTCTGGCGACGATGGATGGATGGAACACGGATATCCCGGGCATAGGCGCGCGCCCGACTAATGGACGTCGCTAACCAACACAAACCTCCACTTGTACTCGAAGGAGCGAGACTCACGCTGAGTATACAATTGTATCATCGAGCCAAACACATGAACGATCACACCATAGTGTCGCACACGGGCGCTCTTCTCATGTAAAAAGGAGCGTTGCTGTTGCTCTATACGAAAGCCAATATAATAGGCATATCGTGTTTGTTAGCTTCTCGACTTGTAAATCGATCATTTTCCAAAGGACAGAGCAGACGTGTACACCTAACGCTTCCCGGATGATTATTACCGATTTTTTGATAATTCGAAAATCCTCAGACAACCATGTGAGAAAGCTTGGATAGGCGTGTGGAAGCTGTTGGTACATTGGAGCGCGCAATGGGAGTACTTTGCCGGAGCTCCGTGAACAACGTGAATTTACTAGGGTGCCTGACTGCGAGTAGAGAACACACGTGTCGATGCTCGTTAAAATGTAACTGCGGTTGTAAGTAAAGCGTGAAAGCAATTAGATCCCATTTGCAATTTGCAGTGCTGTTTGCTCCAGTCGGGAGCTTTAACAGAAATTCTAGTGCGAGAGACTCTGCGAATTTGTGATTTCCATACCTGCTGGAATTACAAAAAGACGTAATCTATTTCGTAGCGGAATGCCGATTCCTAAATGCTGGCTAATGCCTGTGTCTACGAGAGAGCAAACTTTGCCTAAGCAAAAAGATTCTCTTCTACCATTCAACTTTTTTATGTATAATTTTTTATAAATAACGATATCACATCGGGTCAACTAAATTGTATCATATGGTGTTGCACAGTCGAGCGATTTGTCGAGCGATAAGAATTTTTTGTTTCCGAAACATCGTCGTCTTGTCAAATTTGAAGGGAAAGTTTGGTTGGATTCTCTCTTTCGCATGCGGCGACATCAAATGGGTCGCGTTACCACCGTATTACAGGAAAACCAGGCCACGTCACGTGACACGAGACTCAATCCTCATCCCCCTCGGAGCTCCGAGGCAGCACGCGACGTTGGAGGGATGTCAATTGGATGGACATTACGTTCGGTCCAAGTTCGTAGATCCCTTGAGAAATCTAGAGGATACTGGTGCCGCTAGCGCACAATCCGCTCGTGTGTTGACTCTGCCAAGCCATTGTGCTCCGTGCAGGAAAAAAAAGTACGATCAAGCTGGACCTCCTTATTGTAATTTCACTATACCATTTCCCCTTACTTCTTCGCATTCATTTAAGTGATTCGCTGAAGTTTAACATTCCTTTTTTTATAAATCAGCAACGAGAGACTACGCAACCGTTACAGGCTGCTTCTGTGATTATTCGAAAATCTCCTTTGATCTTGAATACTGTGCATGTAACGTATGTGGCGAATGTTGTTCTCGTGTCTGATGGTCCTTGAGGCAAAAGAGCTCTCATATTTACTGGCTGGCGCATTCTGAAAGAGCACTATCCTCTTCCCGCATATTCGCCGTTCCAGGATAAAAAAAGAAGTGATACATTACATAGCTTTGATTTAATTTATCATTCGAGTAGCCTGATGGAAAAGTTATCATCAACACGGCTTCCTTCCACGCATTCGTTGATCGGTGGTATCGATTTTATTATTATCGATGGCCAACGATACTGCATAGCTGTTTCTCGAAATTTGTCTTTTTACTTTAAAACTTGCCTCGTCTCTTGATATCATTATTTGATAAACCTTGGCACAATGTACGAAGAGTGAGTTGGAAGTTGTTAAAGGTCCTCGTAAGTCTTGCGTGCAGCAGGCAGCCAGACATGTAGAGTAGAGGGCCGCCCTGCCGTCGTACGTTGAGCTGACGGAGACCGCATGTCACGAGTAGTGGAAGGTAGCACCCCGAACCAAGAACCAACCAGGGGAGCCAGTGTTGGCGTTGGCGATGATGTTATAGTCGGTCGCAGCCTCGAGTGCAGGTAGCGAAGGTTGAAGAGCGCTAGAGAAATCTTGGTAACTTGGCGTAAATGACAGGCAGTACTCGGCATAATGAGGCCGCTAACCCCCTCGTAATCCAGTTCTCTTTCAACGCGGCAGCGCCCGTTTCAACGACGACGAGGATGCTGACGTCGATGGAAATTGGCGGATGCGGTGATCATTGTTTTTTAATTTTTGTGAATTCTTCGAGCGTGGGTCGCAGAATCCGAGTGAAGGGACGAAAACAGCTTGGGAGATTGATGGTCGAAATTATTTTGTTAGCTTATCGTTAAGCCGAATGCGAGGAAAACAAGCGAGAAGAGAAAATCCGAGGAAAGTCTGACAAAACTGAGTAGCGCCGAGCGAGTTGAAGGACAAGAAAGATATGTACGAAGAGAAGTAAGGAAAGGAGAGAGAGAGAGAGAGAGAGAGAGAGGATAGGAGGAAGAAAGAAAAGTGAACCAATAGTCGTGCACGTTCATCCTGGTGCACGAACAATGTCCGGCTCTATCCGGCAACGGATAAATGAGACTCGAGAGTCTCGTCCGTAACCTCCTGCCTGCACTCTCCTTTCTCCACTATCCTAGCTCGCATCTCTCAGCCTTCATCCCTCATCTATCATAACCTATTCATTCCGGCATGAGGTGAAGAGAAAGACGCTTTCTTTCCGGAGACCGTTTGGATAGCATAGGACGTATAACGAACGTTTGGGATGTTCCATCAGCTTATTGCTACCCCAAGAAAAAGTTTGACGACTAATGTAGAAATTCTGTTTAATACCTAGATGGATTCTTTTCTCTTCTTTCCGTAACCTCCAAACAAGTGTGAAACTCAATGCGAAAATTCATTAAAAAACCTTCGAACTTAACGGTATTGTCTGGCCATTGCTTTGTTATCTTAGCTGTTTTCTGCTGAGTTGACTTTGAATGTCTTCATTTCGAAATCAATGAAATACCATCTAGCATTATATAGAATCTGATTGGAAAAAAAGTGTATGGACAAAATGAATTCGAACGAAAAGAAAACGATTGTAATGGAATGCAGAATGGAGTGGTTATAATAATTTAACGGTAGAACGATTCGAGTTCTTGTTAAGAGAAAAAAAATCTCATTTCCGACGTATACTTTATTTCTAGTACGCGTGATTCGGAGGTAACTTTTTGCACGAGGATGAGTATTGTTGATCCCGTAAGGATAGTAATGCTCTGCAAATATCCGATAATCTTCACCCGATCGCATCAACCCTTTTCATCCGAATCGATGCCCAAGTTCTCGACTAGACAAGTGGCTGTATCAGTGAGCAGCTTTCCGTGAAAGGACATTGGAAATGCGTGCGACGAGTGCTCGATTGGATAAATTGTCAACAATCAACTCACAGGCTAGCGCAGTTAGAATGATGATGGAAAAAAGAGAAAAGACTAGTAAAAGAGAGTAGCCGATCGTGTAACCTCGCACGTAGAAGGTTCCTTCGCGGTTCTGGCCCTTTGCCGATTCCTTCCATGAAATATTCATTGGCTTCTCGAGCGAAGATCTTGCCTGCCTCGCTTTCCGTATCTAAAAAAACGCTCTGCTTTATATTCCCAACTAGGAAAACCATTTGAAAGTCAAACTGTTTACTGCTGCTGCTGGTACGCTGCCTCTTCTTTTTCTTCTTCGTCTTCCTCTTCTTCTTCCTCTTCTTCTTCTTCTTGTGCTAGTGCTACTGATGGAAGCAGCACAGCTATTGCCACTGCTACTGCTACCGCTGCTGCTGCAGCCGTGTAAACTGGCCGTCATGAGAAATCCTCACATACGTTTCTTCCACGCTTCTTCGTACTTCTGTTGCATTTTTATTTTTCTGCCGATATAAATTCTTTCTTCTTCTGGTCATACGAATTGTAAGATGGTTATGAAAAACTTTCCGGGGATTCTTATCTTCTCAATGGTTCCGAATGTAACTTTAGAGAATTCGCGCAGCTATTAGTTGATGCTGCATCTGGGTCGGAGCTATTATAGTAGGTATTATCATTAAAACAGTAGTGAGACTAATCGGTGCAGTTAAAATGGCGGATTCTCTCCATCGACCATTTGCCTTTCCATTGAACAGTACCACTTAATAAGCTTAGAAAAATTGCGCGAAGATGCAAGGAGCCAGAAGATAACTCTTTGGGCGATTTACATGAAAATAAAAGACTTTGCGGACCTGAGTTAAAGTGATTGAATAGATTTGAATAGATATGAGTTCACCGACAAATTTCGAGGTATGTCGCTTGTTAGGAAGGTTTGGGCACGATCAACTATGGATGGTAGATTTCATTCGAAAATCATTCCCGATTGCTTCTAAGGCTTCGAGGGTATGCGTGCCGCAAGAACGTTCTTTTGGTGAAACTCGTGGAATTTGACTTTACATTTTTTTTTTCCGCGGGCAGATGCCACATACAATAGTACCCTCGTCATACGTGATACGTGACGAGGGTTTGATAAATGAGAGCGATGCCAAAGAGTGCTAGCGGCTTTGGGACCGCGGAACCGCGCGTGCACCAGTGTTTCACGAATCACTCGTCAAGCACGTCATGCTGCCAGGATATTGCTGCTTCATTTGCGCTGAACGCAGTGCAACTACGTATTCAGATGAGTTCTCGTCAATCCTTCTGAAGGATTAACCAGTTAGCTGGTGGACTCGAAATCAACGGTTTGTGACAAAAATGGTGGGAGCGAATAATTTTGTATTTCACATGAAGGCCCATCCGTAGGATTTTTCGTTGGGGTCACTGGTTACGAAGCCGAGCTCGTCATTATGAATTTCCCAATTTTCAGTTCACATTCGTAATCAGTGACCTTGATGCCTACCTCGCGCTCCCGGGTTATACGTTGATAGTTTTTTTCGCAGTTTTTCCTATACGATATAGAAAGTTTTCGCTTCTGTGTTTTTCGCGTTGCTCTCGCTGTATTAAGAAAATCTTACAAATTTTCCGCCTTTGTTTCGAAGGTGCAGTGTTGTGCAGTGCCAGCCTGAGTGTCTCCTGGATGCAGTTCTCGACCTTCGCCGATCATCTGAACCAGCTCCGGTGAGTACTCGCAGTTTATTGATTGGTGGAGGGATTTCAATTATAGGTCTTCGATTCCGTGGCCGTGCATTTCCGTAATCGTTTGCTTCCGTTCGTGCGTCCAGTTGCGTTCGTTGATTTCACGCGACACCGATGATCAGCATCTGTACGCGGTTGCGCTTCTCGATTTTAGAGAATACCGAGTGTCATCCAAACCGACTGACTTTTTGTAATTCGACTACCGTTTTGGATACACCATTTTGAATTTCGCAATTTCGAGGTGAGATCTGTAATCAGCGACCAAAGAAACTTCGGCATACCAAGTTTCGCCAAAATTCATTGCCATTTATCAGAGTCATTCCATGCGCGCGCACACGCGTAATTATCAGTTTTGGCACGAAAATTTGCCCACGCACATGTACCTGATTATCGGTTAACTAGTTAATTTTTCAAAGATTTCTACGTTTCTAGACATAGTCTCCCGGTCTCTTGGACCATATTCAATAAACCACATCCATAGCTCAGAAACCATGCCCGAATCCCGAATCCTTCCTTCTGAAGTTTGGCCGACGATTAATATTTGTAGACAATGGAAGGCACGTATTCCCTCGGCATCCCAAACTGACAAAGTGACGCTGAGCGTCTTATATGTGTTTAAGTCACACACCGAACCGGTCATAAGCAAAGTACCTAGGGAACTCGGTCCGTGTTATAGACGCCGCTGCTGGTCTTACAGACATGGTTACCGGTTGTCCGTGACACTGTTGGTCCATTCGTGTATGTGCCTCCCCACGTCTGCCGGCTAACGTACGATGCAAGTTTCCTTTGTCCCGTGAACTTGCACCACAGAACACGTGCACCCTGGAAAACTGAGCTTGCCGTCCTTATTACCACCGGTACCAACCGGGTACTGCTTATAGAGAGCCATACCGGATTGCGATTAAACTATAGTCAAGTATAAATGTAATTCTCTTTTGATTTGTTGGCTTTACGCAAACACTCGTTGACATTGCTCACGCGTCCCAAGTATCTCAACTACCAAAACTCGAAGCATTGACTATGATAGCTACGATAAGCTTAGGAAACGAAATAGCCCCATAGTGCTAGAGCGTGGTGGGTCGGCGCGCAGCGTAAACGGTGCAGCGAGAACGACGAATATGAAAAAATGGTGATGTTTACATAAATTTGACGCACTATACTATGCATAACGTGGTCCAACCTCCGCTATCACTAAGGGGCTTTATTAGACGTTACACGGCTGGTGGGGGGACGAACTAGTGAGCTAGCATTGAAGCTTAACTGAAAGAGACGCCTCGCCATGTTCTTTCCACTTGGACCTCGTCTATCTATCTATCCATAGCTCCATCCTTTCCCTTTGATGTCGCAAGAAATTTTGCCGGCAGTCTACTCAGTATTCACAATATCTATTCAGCTGTCTCGCCACCACGACTATAAAACTATTTCGCGGTACATCAGCGCACGTGGATCTTCGTATCTCTACTCCACTGCCATACCTTCCGTTTAACGAGTGCCGCTGCGCATCCCGTCGATAATAATACTGGCTTTACGTTGATGATGCTCGCGAAATCTGTGAGGAGCAGTCTGTAAATTTGTATGGGTTTCGCGGGATCGAAGAGTGAGAGATCACGAGGATTGCGTGAAAGTGGATGAGTAGTGGTAGGATGTTGGCGAGGCTGGCTGCTGGTACAATGCAAACAACAATACGCAATCAAGTAGTTGACGGCTGACGTTGGCATTACCGTGGCATTGTTGAGGCCTCCAACGGTATTTGAAATTACCAAGTCATTCCGAGTATACAGAGAATCGTAGAAATAGAGAAACACAGAGGGCCGAGAGCATAGCATAACTGTTTATATATCTCTGTTCGCGCCGACAGACAATCCGTCAATGTTTTTTGGCTAATGCAAGTGCCAAGAGTGAACTCTCTTCTGTCAACTTTAAGAAAAGTCCAATCATTCGTCAAACCGAAATATATCGTCGAGTAGCTAGTACTTATTCTTGGCACTCTATCCTTCCATGTTGACTTTCGTCGATCACATCCAGTTTAATGTAACAAATATTTGCGAATTTTGATAGGGGGACTGAGACAAGCTTTCTCGACCCATCTAACTATTTGCATACTTATGACGTACGTCCCCATTGGAATCCTCGGGTTGCGCTTTGCCGTTTTTCTCGGCCCTGATTCACTTTCACTTTCCTGTACTCACGTAGTTTTATTTCAGGTTCGATCGGTACTACTAAATGAATAATCAGATTGCTAAATTAACGAGTAACCAAATCACTCAACAGGATGCTGTCAATAAAGAGAAAACCTTAATCTGCTCCCTACCATCCTTGCTCCTGATCGTCCGGCCAGAATCGTCAGCTCGACTTCCTTTGAATTCGGTTCCAGGTCTCCTGTTGATCTTCAACGTCTTTCAATTAATTGCTAGCAATTTAGAAATTCTTCCATTTCGCCTCCTTCAATCTTAGGTCTTTGCTGCATCCTATAAAGTCGTTAACTCTACTTATAAAAGTTAGCGTGGCCATTTCTCATGCAGTCTAGCAGGCGCTGTACTCCATTCATGTGTATATATGTATTCACATGTATAAGAGTACGCGAGGAATAACAAGCACGAGTGAGGAAAGTTTTAACGACAAAGGATTTTTCGAAGGAGATGTGAAGAGCGAGGCATCGGTAGGATTCTAAGGACAGCGATGGGAGTGATGAAGGACTTGAACTCTGCGAAGGGGTTCTCGCTACGAAGGGTGCGAGACAAAAATTTATTTTTGCCGTATTTGCAGACGAATCTGACACATATGGAAACCTAAGAGACATCAGCGACACTTGAGTGGCACTTTTGCTCAGGAGTAATGGTTTTACTTATACTCACGTATGACGGTACGACGAAATACGGAAGATTGAATAATAATATTGCATAAGATTGTAAGATCGTAGATCTTCACAGAAGTCACACAGAATGATTAGAAAAATGCAACGGGATAACGTTTGCAATGGTTTCGCGTTTTCCCTTCTGTTTGCTCTTTCGTCAAGATGATCATTCGTATCGATGAACGGAGCACCGAGATAGGAATAAGAGCACGCGACATACAATACCGATTAACGATAGCAATGTTACATCGCAATACGTGCGAAATGGAATATTTGTTCGTGTAAAATCCGTAGATCGAATTGAATGCATCTCTTTTCTATGCATTGCGAATGTGTCCATGAATTTGTTAAACTGTTGGTAGTCCGGCTCTCCAGTGTGTACATACTCGATGCTACAGTAAGCTACGATAATGGGCTATAGCTACATGCCGCAGTGTTCAGCCGGAATGTTCATCGGGAGAGTTTGCTTCGCTCTACAATTGCAGACTAGCGTTAAATAAACAACAGCCTGGGATTTCCAAACTGAATTTCCAGCCGATATTTATTCACGATTTAAATACCCTTCCTTGTCTTCGTTTGATTCGGGTCAGCAAGATTGAGCATAAGAGGAGGAGTCACGTGAAAATATTATATTCGGCAGTTGCTGTTAACAAGCCTTCAATTCTCAAGTACACATATACAATTGTACGCTTCGCCTGTAGATTAGAGACAAGTTTCGTTGTCCGATGTTCAAATCAAAGGAAGCTGCCAAGCTCATTTATCGTCACAGACGTGTCACGTTCACCACGTGAACTTGCGTTATATGTATACACGACTTTTCATTCTGTATATCTCTCGATCTCTTCTTTCTTATTTACAACTATCACTCTTTCTCAGCCTTTAGAGGGCCGGGAAGCCGACATATGTGCTCTATTCGTGACAAGAATTGTACACACGGTCTTTACACCTTACAAATACGTATGAGTGTGCCTGATCTCAGGCCCGGTTCCGACCTCCGTGTAGTTGGTTCCTGATTATGGAAATTAAAAAAAAATGACAGTTCCGCTTGCTCCCGGAAGAGTTCTAGAGTTCCTGATGGTTTTCAGAAATAATTCTGTCGATTAAATCTTTCAACTGTAATTTCTTAGCTTTTTGTCATTGGAATTCTCGACAGAACTCTCTGAGAACTACCCATCTGCGAATATCGCTTTTTTGTCCATTTAATCGACAGAAATATTTATGAAAACTAATCGGAAACTCTGGAACTCTAATTTTTTTTATAATTTCCGTAATGAGGGGCCAACTTCGCAAAGGTCCTGTTTCGATATGTCAAACGCCGGCCCTCTGAAGGTTAAGAAGTAAGAAGGTTGGCTTATTGCTCAGATGGGGTGTTATGAGCCATTGAGCCTGAAAATAGACTGGGCGAAAAAGTTAAGCAGCGGCGAGATTGCATTTTAATGCAAAGCCCGTATTGGAAAGAGATTTTCGTTTTTACGTATTTCATTTTCGTTTACCATAGATTCCAATTTTCTCCTACCTCTATACTGATCTACCGGTATGCGCAATAGGTACGGAGGCTGGCTCTAGTGGAGATACGAAGAGTACAGTTTAAATGATGTTGATGGCAGAACTGAAGGAAACGCAATCGTTCTACAAAGAAACACTATTATACTATGGCATGTCGATCTTTCATCGGAGAATCAAAACGAACCGATAGTTCCAATAGGTATCTACTTTTTGGAAGGTGAACGCGCATCGGCAGCCATATCCTGCGTATTTGCCTTTCGATTTCAGGATCGAAAATTGAACTAGCGCTTGTGAATTTGACCGACTATAAACCAGGAAAGACAATAGCCGCTTCGGTAATAGAATAACGCGAACCACGCCATGCCACGCCGCGTCGCGTCCGATAGCGATTCAATTACTGCCGTTGTCCGGGCAGATCCTGCATGCGCGGCTTTTGATCGTGGCCCCATTCAGCCACGCTCGTTGGATATTCGATCGGATACATTGCCAATGTTGTCCGGTCCTCGATGTCCTTGCCTATCATGCCGCGATGTCTAGGCAACGCCGCTCTCTCTCTCTCTCTCTCTCTCTCTCTCCCCCTCTTTCTGAATTGTATCCTCCTTTTAATTCCCCTGACAGTCTTTTACTACGAAACGCGAACGATAATTATCAAACCGTCTATCAGCTATTCAGCTTCGGACGAAATACCCGGTTCCCCGCTGAATGGCCCGCCCTCGTTGAATCTCGAAATGCAGCGATATTGGCTATTATCCAGCTAATGATAATCGTAAAGAATAAACTCCGAATATCCGAAGTTGAGGTACAATATTGCAAGATATAACGGAATAAATAGGAATAGCGAAATAGCGTAGCAAAATGGTAGTTTGAACAAAATGTGGATTGACGTTTGAACACTAATGATTGTCATGCGGATTTGCACAAACTCGATAACAAAAGTAGACTATGAGAAGGAGACAATTATGAGAAATATTGAGGCTGAGCAAGTGGTTGAGCATCCGAAAAACATTTGAGGTATTACACAGTAGTAGCTAGGTGCCCGACTTCCTCGCTTGAGAGACTATCAGCTCCCATCCCGAGCAATTGGTTTGATCAATTTATAATCTTCTCTTGGATTCCGACATCTCGCGTCTAACAAATGCTCCCAATGGGAACGCAGCACGCGAATCATGCATCACCCTAAGTGATTCTAAGTACAGACCGAGCGCAGGTGTATGGTTGTATTTCAGAGGAATGAATATTCATCGTTCGAAATCATGGAGTAACGTTTCCGTGGTTTTCCATATCTCTACGTGATAAACGTTTGTCCGTGGAATTCATTTGTTCTCCTAATGGCAGGAAGCGAATGTCCAGAATGTTTCGGTGTTGGAATTTATGATCGCAATCGAGATCAAACGTATCTGCGCCTTTTCCATTACGAGGCGAAATACCGTTATCAGTTCAGGTATATCCCCTATCTGTTCTTCCTCGAGTCTCACAACGTGAGAAGAACTCATGGAACTCTCGGAGCGCCTGACGTTTGATTCAATTTGTTTGGTTATCCGGTATCTTGTCGTCCTCGAGAGACGAGCGTCCAACAGGCGACCCATCGGCCAATGGGCCAAGTAATTCCGCTATTTTTCTCCTTTTAAAACTTCAGCCTTCTAAAGCAATCTAACTTTGCCAAATTTCAGAAAGTAGAAGGGCATTATCGAAGGTATCCTTTTCCTCTTCTCTGCACGTCCGCTTACCAATTTTTGCTTTTTTCTTTTTTTGTTCACTTTTCACGATATCCTAATTTTATTATAGTACCTCGATACCAGATAGCCACGATCTTGCGCAAGTTCCATGCACTGTTTGCATCATTTAGTTTTGATACGAGCAATTTATTTCTTCGAGATACAATATAGACGAACCAAGGCTTAAGTATTAAGTTCTGAAGAGCAAACAAGTTTCTTCGAGAGATTCCTGATTCTTTCGATTCAGAACAAAGGTTTGGATAGACCGAACTTTTGCTTACGATTTAACGACGTTCTCTACATATTTACGTGGCAGAAAATGTTTGCCCCAGTTCGCTGCTAATGGGTTTAACGTCGGCAACGTTTCTGGGTCGTAAACTTACAGGTAGTCGTGAAAAGCCGAGGTTCTCTCCTGTGTAGCTTAGCTTTTCACCCAGCTATAACGAAACTTGTATATACGATATACATGAAGAGGTCCTTCAACGAAAGAGGGAAAAATAAAGTACCATAAGAGTATAGAATCGAGCTGAAAAAGCGAAAGAGAGAGAGAGAGAGATAGTCGAAATGACAGTCCTTATCCTTGTACCGTATTCTGTAAAATGATAGTCGCTCGCGGAGCCAAAGGAGTTAAAGAAAAACCCCAAAAACGAGAAAAACGCAGACACGGATATGTAGGTGATTTTCGTATAGGAGGTTCAGTGGAGATTGACTATAACGTGCTACTGCAAATGAACGACGAAAGCGGGTGGAGGATTGACCCAGGGTGGGTTTAAGGCCAAAGCCTCTGGCTAACAGCAATGCATACTTTCTAAAGTTGGCTGTTTGTCTCGTGCAGACGCCGCAAGCACCGTTAAGGATGTCAAGTCGTTCACGTTCCTTCGGCACTTGGCGAGTTTTAACGTAACATGATCGATATGGGAAATCTCAAGCGTCCGTGAACAAGTTTTCAGATCGTTCGGTCCATTCGGATGAAACTAGCATACCAACTGTGTTAGAAAGGAGAAGATTGAATTTAAATTTTCATCAAGCTTGGATTGGGCTGATGGCCTGTCGAATAGTTCAGCTGGGTCGATTGTTTTTAATTGGTAGCAGAGATAAACTAGAAGTTACCAGATGTCTTAAGAGAATATGTCGTCTTCAGGAGGAGCGTTTTACGTTGCGTGAAACTATTTTGGCTCGCGGGAATGTTAGCACTTGAAATACGTTTTAAATGTCGGATGCCTGCCGGAATAAGGGCTTTAATGAAATTCCGTAGGCGTCATCCGTTATTAAGAAATGACTGGGAGCCGAGGCTCTGCGTCTCTGCTTCTGTCACTGTCGGCTTATAATAAAATATATACTGACAATGAAAATAAACAGGCGGGCATGAAAAAGTCGTAATTCGAAATATATTCCAGAGCTACGTTCCTCCGTTTCAAGAGATCGCACTGGACTCCTAATTCCACGTGCCAATTCTGTATCCTCTGCGATCCATG
Organism: Cephus cinctus; assembly: GCF_000341935.2. Taxonomy (NCBI): domain Eukaryota; kingdom Metazoa; phylum Arthropoda; class Insecta; order Hymenoptera; family Cephidae; genus Cephus; species Cephus cinctus. The sequence continues at coordinate 148,503 of NW_014334044.1, read as the reverse complement.
GCAGCGACTTTCGATCACCTGGACACGAGGTGATATTCGATCAGCATCGAATAATAGTCGTTATCATGAAATTAAAGGCACATTTTAAGGGAAGCCCGTGACGACGTCATCATCTCCTGTAATGCTTCGACATTACCGAGTTTAATTATTCCGCATCCCAGTCTCCATCCATAAGAGCACCAGCCTGTCTTCCCATTCTCTGGCTTCATCCCTCTATCCCTTCCAGGTTCCGGCCAACTCGACCTCATCTTGGCCACCTAACGCTATCACCACACCACCAGCACCGCGATATCGTTTTAGCGATTCTCCTCTGATTCCTTTAGATTTTTATATGGACAAAGTTGGACCATCCGTCTATCCTATTAGGCATATTCAAACAGAGACAGAGTGCGATTATCTAGACCTGGGGAATTCCACGTCAGCTACTATAATAAGGTGCAGGATGTAGGGAGCAGAGTGTAGGAACTGTCATGTCAATGGAAACAGGAATAGAGAACACGAATGAGAAGACATTCGAACATATCTACGTGCACTTGGATATGTATCCTATGGTAAAGATCTCTATTATCATCTCCTTTGAAGGAGAGAATGTAGTGCCGACTGGTGCACCCAATTTTGAGTAACAAGTACCAATCACTTATGAATACGTCTTCCAGTCAATAAATCTATTAATTGTGAACATTTGCATATTATGAGTTTGATCGAGGATCTCTCAGCGCTTGAGAAATTTGGTTCCCGCCGGTTTGTACATTCGAAAACGGCTGCGCGATTAAGACCGAAATATCCACGAGGAGGAATAATTTAGTAGGAAAGCCATTTTGCGGGCACGGCGAGGAATCTCATATCCGTCTGAGACGCTTGATAACGGATACCGACCACTACGCGAAATATTATAGCACCGTGCCATTTCCGCATTCTGATTGGAAATTGTCACACTGCGGAACTATCTCTGCTCCATTGGCGGCTGGTCGCTCGGATATTACCGAGGAAGTGGAGGCAGGGACATGCTGATGAGAAGTTTTCGATTGTGCCCAATGAAATGTCTCTGGATGTTCGAGTGAATCGTGGGAATGATTCGACGACTGAACAGCAGAGTCGGAAAATGGAGGAAAGTGAGAATTAGACAGATGCCATTAATTAGGAACAGGCAGAACCGGTTCAATTAACGGATTTCAAATGACTGGAAGTAAACCTACTGAGACATTCTTTCCTTTCTTTCTCCATCGAAAGGAAAAAAGAAAAGCGACGGCTGCAACAGCACTACTATGTAGATTTTGGTAATCGTAACTTTTCCAGCTCAAAGCTGCCTCTCTTCCTGGTTATTGGAAGAGTAACGAGGAAGGTTACTGGGTTTCCCTGTACAGTTACCCATTAAATGTATCTCCTCCGTCAAGTTAATTACCATTTCTGATACATTATGTACCAACAAGGAATATTGCGAGACTGAAGAAATTCCTTCGATGCATAAACATCGGCATGTCTGGTATTAAAATTTGTCCTCCCCCCCCCCATAATCCAGCTCAAGTGGTTCGATAACGTGGAAGCAATGTATGGCAGTGTCTGTCGGCCATTCGAGAGGTTTGCGGCGTTCCTATTCCGAATAAATATATTCTGAGATTTCGAAGGGTGCCACGATCGACTGCATTTTATCGTCGGCGATGCCGTCTATACCGGTGACGTAGAGTATAGAAACGTAGAGCAAGCGAGAGAGGCGGTCAGAGGGTGAGAACTAGTTGGAATCTTGGAATGTTCTAGAAGCCCCTTTCCGTCGAAGCGTTTCTTCGTGCTGGTTAAGTGCGAATGAGAAGCACGAAGATTCGCGAGGACTGACGTGCTCGGCGGGAAAAGAAAACCAATGGAAATTTATTCTTCTCGTGTGAGTGCCGCAGGAAATAATACCGCTCGTTTCTCAAATGTCGTGCGCTGGCATAACGCGAGTCGTGCACCGACAATAAAGCAGCGTCAATTAGCATAAAATGACTCTATTCCTTTGGTAAGTTCACACCTCTCGATTCGGTAGCTCTCGATTGCAAGTGCCATGTCGAATGACGCTGATGATGGTTTACGACGAGGTGGGGTATAGGGGCTACCTCTGACCTATTACTATAGACACTGGTGCACCCAACAAGCGCACTGCAGTCTATCACGCAAGATTTGTATTCCTGCGGTGAAGTTGGTACAAGGTGAAACTAGCTCGGGTATGAATTGGGCTTGAGTATTCGTCGAGTCCGTCGAATGGAGAAAAGGCGAGAGAGAAAGCGTTCAATGATAGGGGAGTCATTAACGTGATTATCATTATCCTGTATCAGCGGCTCGAATGGCCGGAGCTCACGAGTCATTTGCACGCAAACAGAGTTCCGTTTCGTACTCGGTTTCTTGCTTTCTCATTCCCGCCGTCGGTCCGATCTCCTTAGCGTGGTCCTTCGTCTTTACGGCGGGTGTTTTGTTTCCTGTATCGATGCGATCGGCCCTGAGTAATTGGGACTTAAATTCTTACGTTAAGCAAGAATCTCGAGTAGCCAGGAAGCCACGGTGAGGTGCATCGCGAGCCTCTCGGTCTTCGTAATAAATTGGCGGTTCCCAAGGTGTGCCCCGGGGAACGAACTGACGAAAATATAGCGGCGGCTCGCAAACTACGAATTGTTAGTTACTGCTCCGACCGCAGAATATATGAGTTCAGAGCCCACCAAGCGGATATGCTCCTCTCGCCTCTCGCGTTCTGACGGCGCTTCCTGCCTGCCTGCCTGCCCCCTTCCTTACCTCCTTTACCTCCCTCATTTCCCTTGCTCCGGTAAGACACCGGAGCGAACCGGAAGAGAGAAGGATTCTTATCCCGAGGGAGAATTGAACTTGTGCTTCCAGACAGCTGGATGCTTACAAATCTTCAGGTACTATCGCCGGATTTACAGTGACCAGCCAATAAAGTAAAAACGTTGACTAGAAAGTGAAACCGATTCGCTCTCTGAGATATTTTTATTCTTACATGACAAACATGAATGCCCATATGTCACAGGACCCATGGGGTTTTAGTAAGTGAAATAACCCAAATTCTACACGTAGTGTAGCGAACGTATGACTACTAAGGTATCGCGCATGCAATTCCTAATGGATATACGTGCATATGTCTACGAGGACAGGCAATGAGAACGGAATCAAGTGACGAAATAGGAGATGAAAGGACGAGTGCGAAGGCAGTGCCCAGTAAATTCGATTGACTTTGAAATGATCTCGTCTAGTCGCTAACTGATCGACAATACGGAGAATAGAACCCTGGTCGCAGGACAGTGTGCAGCCAGATAGCTGAAAGCAACCATCCACCATTACCGAGCCTTCGGTATATTCCAAGTTTTTCTTAAAGCCATTTGTCCCAGACGCCCAGAATCCATTCGGTAATAGACTACGAGCGTCATCAAGACCATGTTTTCATCTTCGACTCCGATTTTTCTCGTTTTCCTAGACTTCTCGAGAGAATGCCTACCACGATAAAATCCGCAAGAGATTCGTTATTGCCAATAAACGTAGCTGCCGGCCAATAATACGTGCGCGTTAACGGTCAATTTAATGCTAAGGTCCAACGGCAATTTTCAATAGCAGCTGCCTTCCGGTTCGTTAAATGCGCCCTCTTTTGCCCTTTAACCTCTACCTTCTGTCCCCTCGCTTATTCCCTCTAGCCACTCTTCTGATCGTCCTGGGCTTTCCTTCGTTGCGACCAAATAAGGAGTGTCGAATTTATTAACTGAAAGAGTCCCTAAGTATCTGGAGCTGATGAATCCTATTCTTCGACTGCTTTCAATGCCGCCGAACGACAAGGAATCTCAGTTGCTCGCACTTGCACGCAATCACTCTCTTAAATATTACTCTTTGAATCCAGGCGAAAGAATGACACGCAAGACAGAGGAGAAGAATTTTGGGAAAAAAGACTCAATTGCAATCGATGCTCCTGGTGTGGTACGACCTATTTTTATTCTTCCACTCACCCGCACGATTATTCAAAGACCGTGAAAAAAGTGTGTCTCTCAGTTGGTTGGCGCAAAACAAGGTTGGCGCTCGTAAAATATTATGTAGGATAAGGAGGTCTTGGCATTGGGCCACAATCGATGCCAATGCAGTGTCTGGAAAGTTTATCCAGCCAAGGAGCTTAGCATCATTCCAGCCTCACGAAGTTGCCTATTCTAAATAAAGCCCGCGACTCGTTTAATCTTCGCGATTCCACACACCCTGAGAATCACGATTGATCAGTCGGTCGATTGATCTCGAATATTGGGGGGCCGGGGCGGTTGAACACGCGACAGGCCGTTTCTTGGCGAAGCCATCATATTATTAGAGATGCAAGTTGCCAACTGCCACGAAATAATGTAATTACTGCCATCGATATGTTAAGTCCAAGGTATCGGGTTGTCGTGCAGTAATGCATTGCCTGCCTCGTGACCGCAACGCATCGATAAACTCAAACGAATGATCTTAATTAGCCAAGAGCAACCAGACGTGCGTGTTTTCGAGTACTAAACGCATCCGTCGATATGAGGGAAGCATCAGCGGCGACGACCTCCAAGAGAACATACCATAGATTCTCGAGGTCGCGCAATCGCGAGTGCCTGTTCACAAGGATTTGCCAGATTGAAGTCAAGCTCCTCGTCCAGAGAAGTAATGTGGCTCATTAATCAAGTATATTAGTTGGCTGAGGAACCGTTTAGCGAAAACCTACCTTCTCCGATAGCGTCGTCTCCCTCTGTGCCGTGGTACACCTTCTCTCTTAGCCCCCATCGATTCCCTCAGCCGTGGCATTATTGCGGCTTCAAGTAGAGCCGTTTCAACTTTGATAATGCCTGCCTGTCTTGTAGAGTGATCGTTATAATCATGGAGATATGGGATCGTCCTCAGATGTTTTTGATGGCCTTGGATTCATAGAAGAGTATTTCGGTCTCCAAGACGAGAGAGACGTCGATCGGGATCCAGGCGCTACTAGGTTTCTCAATGTTGTCGTTTTTCCATATTCGAGGAAGTTCGACCAAAGTGACTTGAGTCAGAGGAGTTCGGCGAACAGGCTCTTGTGCCTGTAACTAATTCCTCGTTCATTCATGTACGTCCAATTAAACGGGACTTTCGAAGAATTTCACTTACCAGACGAGACAGAGAGAAATTTAAGGTGTTATCAATTGCAGGAGGCGAACCTGACGGGGAAACTTGCGATATAGATCGCGAAGAGCTGCCTGTGAGTGCGAAGGCACGGTCTTCCTTTAATGGGAATATTTATGAACTTGTAATAAAATACCCGTCGCTTCTTCCGCTGCCAGTAATAAAGAGTGCACCGATGAATATAGCCGGAATATTAAATTACGAGCGTCGCGGCAAGAGCCTCGTGGTAAATTGAGAAAATTGGCTGCGACAGGAAGTTTATGCGGTCGAACTTCTCCCAATTTGTACAATTTCGTTGATCGAATATAACTTTTCCCGAATCTCAATCAGTCCGGTGCTACGTAATACTATTACAGTTTGAATTATTAGTCAAGCTCGAGTTTATTGGACTTGCATCTGACTCTTGTCCTTTATCTCATTACTTGACGCTTCCAGATTTCTAGTCCTGATCGCCACTGGGGAGGTGCTGGCCCTTGATCCTTCTTCTGCTGTCGAGTAGAAACTCCATGCTGTTGGCTGTATCGTTGACAAATAGCAAAGGCACACTTTCTTCGTGTCATTTCGGCTATCGTCATGTCCAAACTTCTTGTTGCGATAGCCGCTATTCATATATATATTGTAACAGAAAGACCTAAGGAGAATTGAAATTGACATGTAATATGTAACACACTTCCTGCGAGACATACCATTATCTGCCGCCATGAATAACTTGAGCGCGGGATGATAACGAGATCATTAACCGGCAAGACATTTTCTTTACTTCTCAGTTGAGTTTGTCATCCGTGAGTTCAACACAGAAAGTCTTAATTAGCGAGCAAACAGAAAAGGAGAGCCGTCCGAAGACAACGATAGAGATGGCTTTCCAGATAGAAAGGCCGAATCGTCGGTGAGGTCTGAGACCGAGAGAACTCAGGAGGAGAATATGGGGTGGTGGCGGAGGATGGAGGGATCATGCTCAACGAGTAGTAAGTCGGTAAGCGAGTGAATAAGCATGGGCGGTGGGCGGCATTCCTAATTTGTCCTTTGTGGCATTACGTTAGTTTCAATTCATGTTAATGTAGAAGCATGGAAATTTCATTTGGTTGCACATAAAGGACATTCAAGAGAAGGTAGACGGTTGGGTGGGAGATTCGGAAGGCTCGAGGCTATCTAGAGAGAGTTCCGCAGCTACACAACTTTCATCTACATTATCTTTTTGGATCCCTTTATTCTCCTCTCCAGCTCACTCCCGTCGGAATCACAAGGAAGCAAGACCTCTTGATACCATGCTAATGGATTTCTGTGACCACTCGTCAAAGTTCCCCCGGAAATTCAACTATTCTCGAGATTCTTTTGCGGTTCCTCGTAATTCCTAAAGGATCCTCGTACGATTATTGGTCGAAGGTCTAGCGCGTATCCAGCACAGCTACGGGCTGCAGGAAATACAGGAAATACAGGAAATAAAATTAAATAGCACCTGTCATTTGATATGCGAACAGAGTCGAGTGTATGGCCAAATTAAAAGCAGAGTAACGCACTGAACTTTAAGTTATCGTGGCGCGACTGTGACTGGAATGGTCTTGAGGTCGCGCGTGAGTGACCCACCGGCAGACATTTCAGAGAGACGGTCACGAATGTTCGGAGCGAGCAAGCGAGCAAGCGAGCCTCACCGGATCGATATCCCGTAAGCGCTGCTTCCCCGGGCGTCGCTGTATTTTCATTCCGTGGAATCAGCAAAATTCCGAGCGGTTTCGACGCGGTCGCTATGCTAAACCGATTGCTTGTTGTTTCCTGCATAGAGAAGGGTAGGTGGATAGATAAGGGAGACAGAAAGCGAACGCTTTTCGCAGAGAGCAACTGGAATGGCTGTGGAATGACTGGAACTCTAAAAGGGATTCGAGGGAGAGAGAGAGAGAGAGAGAGAACATATGAGAAACGCCAAGTTCACTCGCATGGTACGATTTCTCGTACATAAAATTAAGATTCAGCTACGTGTTGTAACATCAAGATTGTCTGTTGTTCTGTTCTTCGTGTATTCCATACAGAAGCTCGACTAAACCGACTGAAAGACGAGCCTCAATCTCGTGGCTAAAAGATGGACAAGTCAAAGCCAAGATCCAAAGAGGGCCTCCAATGAGTTCGAGTCACTGCAGATCGCAGCTGACTCTTGTGCCTTGGGCGAAATACCGAGATCTCGGGTAAACCCGTTCGGAGGGAGATGGGAGATGGCGAATAGGCTTGAAAGGGATGAGACTCTGAAGACCTAGCTGACCCGAATGCCTGATATCTTGCGGAGAGAATGAGAAACCGAGAAACCGAGAAACCGAGAAACCGAGGAAGCCAGTAGCAGCGATGTTAGCGACTTTAAACTCGCGTACATTTGCTTTGGAGGTGATTCATGATAGTCAGGCCAGCTAGCCCACCGACCAACCGTCCCGAGTTATAAACGGCCGAGCATTAACACGACTAGCGAAGATGCCGAGATAACTCGGTTAAATGTTTGCTGCCTCATAGGCCACCGTCATGCGATCCGATTTCAGTACACATTCGCTATTGCGATTCCACGTGACCGTATGCTAAATCAATTGATGCAAACACTTTGTTCTGCGTCCCTAAAGATATCAAACTTGAAGGGATGAGAGCAGTCAAGAATAAAAAAGAAATACAATAACTAACGAGACCAACCAGTGATATATCGGCCTATCTGGAATCTCAATGCCCGCAGGGATACCTTGCCGCGAAGTTGAGAACGTATCACGATGCTCTGGGTAATTGTAGTCCCGCCGAGCGATAAAGTCCCCCACAGCTAACCGGATCTCTCCGTTTCCTTCGTTTACGACTCTTCCCTGTTCCTTCTCTTCTCCTCCTTCTTCACCCTTTCTTGCCTTTCTTCGGCCCCATGAGATCTTTTCGGTCATCGGACGAACGACTGAATGACTCTAATCGTTGTTGGGAAAACCGAGAGAATCGGGTGGTTGGCTTTGCATCGGCAAGCAAGTTTCACTGCAATTTGGTGGAATACGATCGCGATGGGTGGTGCGATACACGCATGGGAAGCCCACGAGAATGGAGTCATGTGTAATCGAGGAAGCGGATAGACAGCGCCACGATGATCGCTTGTCGAACCACGACCATCAGAATCTGACAATTTCCTCATGAGCACTTTCATACTCTTACTTTCTTTGACGCATAGAAATACATTTTCTTCTACAACGCACCTATCCTCTCAAACCTACTCCTTCACGCACAAGCGGAGCGTTCATCCAGCGAAGCGTAAATTACTAGCGGACTAATTGACTCTTTTTTTTTTTTTTTTTTTTTTTTTTTT
>NW_014334044.1:131697-139953 GCF_000341935.2 Cephus cinctus | reverse complement strand
TTTTTTTTTTTTTTTTTTTTTTTTCTTTACCCTCCTTTCCTTAGCGCTCTTCTACTCTAATTTCTTGAACCGTGGTTAAGTGATTGCGTGAACCATAAAGGAACAGCCGATGAAACTACCACGGTATTGATCATAAGAATAGGATGTTTTTCGATTTTTGGTTAATTTCACTAAAATTGTACAATAAATCATGTGCGGCGTTACCACTCGTGAGTGTTGCACGTTGCGTGAATCTAGGCATGTTCTAAAAATGAGTCTAAAGATTTTCGAAATTTCTTTTGTAGTAATGAAACACGATAGTTCAGCAAGCATATTTATGGGCAAGATAAGAAATTTGTTGGCGGGTTTGTAAGAAGAGACGACCAAGCGTATGTGGGGGTAGTGAAACGGTTGCTCGAAGAAAGAGGGTAGTGGAGCACAAAGAAAGGGGATGATAGGCTCCTTACCGAAGGGACTCGGAGAAGCGGGAGACCTCGAGACCCCGGCTACATGGTACGGTAGTTCAGTCGACGTGCGACGAAAGAGACCAGCGCATTTTCACATTCACTCTGAAATCAGTCGGAAGTACCTGTACCGGCACAGCACGTGCCTACTTTCGTTTAAAATCCTATTGAAATTTCACATGATGCTACGAATTACAAAGATCTAATTATCTCAGTCAATGAATCTTCATGAGTGATGATCCCCAGTTTTTTCTTCTGTTTTCTGGATTAATTCACATATCCATAATCGTCTGGCGGTGTATAGTGAATCCTTTTCGAATCGCGAAGTGAGCACGAGTAAACAAAGATCGAAATTGTGAGATAAAAATGATGAAGTGTATGAAAAATGCAAACACGAGAAGAAATGGGAAAAAATGATCGACGTGCCAGGTGTAAATTTTTCGAACGAATAGAAGAATTGAAGTAGCGAAGAGAAGGAAGATTGGTAGTCTATACGGTATGTAATCTATTAGGTCCTCTCCTGTCGGTGAACGGTAGAGACAAAGGACCGACTCTAGGTGCCAGATCCTAGACGGTATATGGGCAGGTGGTTGCGCGTGACTCGGCGAGTGGGCTGAGTGAGGCACTTGTGACGGCCGACAGAGACCAGAAGGAAGATGCGAGTTGAAAGAGAAAAGAGAGTGGGAGAAAGGAAGAGACGAGAGACGAGACTGCTCTCAGGGTAAGCGCTCTTCGCAGACTGGCAAAGTTACTCGTTAGTCTCGTGTCAGCCTAAATAAAATGTTTACCGTTTATCTCTTACCGTAGCACTCAAAACAACGGGCGCTTCCCTTTGGCCCTTTACGGATTCCTTTGCATCATTAGAGAGAAACTTATTTGAATTTCTGTAATGACGAAGCCGCCGCCGCGTTTCCGCGTCTCCTGACTCTAATGCTCGAAACTCTCGAGAGAGCACTCGTAATGCTCGCTCGCCCTCCTACTCGTTTACATCCACTTTCGTTAAATCCCTCATAGTCCTCCTGCTGCTTGTGCACCCACCGGTGTCCCAGCAATTTTGCGTTTTCTTTTTCTTGGCTATCGCAGATCGCACGTACATCCCAAGTTTTGACCAGGAAGTTCTCGCAGATCATCAGGTTACTCGAGTCCCTGGAGAAATATAATATCCTGTGTAAATTTAGTTACAACCGATACGATCTATAAGGTTTGTCAAAAGTGACTGAGGAACAGCAGCTCTTCCAAACAATATATTATCCTGTCAGATACAGAGTAGGGCCATCGTTAGTTTACGCTTTCAAAAGATAAATTTTTTCTCTTTGATATTAGCATTCCTATTATCTCTTACCTGGACCTTTCAATAGCTAAACCTCATGCGATCGGACGTTCAAAAAAACATTACATTGTTTCATTACATTATTCGTTCAATAAAGTAACTGACATTGTTTTCAAGTCACACTCGTTTCAACAGACTCCTTAATTATAATGTATATTTCCTTGTTATCGCCTACTTCATCCAGTACTCGTGTACCTCTTGCTTAGCTAGAGCCCTTTTCAATCCAGCGAGCTTCTCACGGTCACGACACAATGTTAACAAATTGTCCTCTTCTCCGTTACAATGGGTCGAGCTGATCTGGACCCATTGGCCAGTTACGCTACGATACGCCACGCCACGCATTGAGGCGTGGGTCGCGAGGATGACACCAGCTGTCGCACACGGGCGAACGAATCCATAGAATGGCTCTGAGAACAATACGTCACCCTGTCCTTGAAGAATCTTCGAATCGTTCAACTAAGAAAAAAGAATTAAAAAGAATTAGAAGAAGAAAAGTTATCTAGGATCGATGCACGAATTACATTTGACAATTATTGCACACTCTTGCTTCACTCAATATGCAATTTTGCTTAATTGTAATTGTTATGCAGGATATCATTGAGGCTCTGCGTTTCCATTGAATTGATTTAATCATTTGAATTAGTCTTTTTAATTGTTTAAATATATTTGAACGTATATTTTAGCGGTTAGTGTGTATTATCGTTGTAACGTTGCTACAGGCCCGCAGACACGCTACTGTTCTCGATACATGTCTACATAACGTACCTGTGCGTAGGCGTTGCAGCTTGTCAGATAGCACATCGCTGCTCGATACGGGATTTTTTGGCAGGACAATGTAAAAACTGATAATCAGATATCGAAGCTGATACAGATTCTCCAAAATGAAAAGGTAGCTCTGTCACGTCGTCAGCTATTCGTGAACTGCCTGGACAAAGCAAAATTGTCAAAAGATCATTGCGTTCCTTGGTCTTGTGTCTGAACACGAGAGGAGTTCATTTAAGCACGGTCGTATGGTGTTTTGGTTTCACTGTGTAGAGGAAAAGTAGAAAAGTGATCCGAGTGCGAACTCGTTGTGAAAATAGTGAAATCAGCCGTTTAAACTCTGCGGTAGGAAGCAAGATTGGCAGAACTATTTGAACGTTTTCAAGGAAAACGACGGGTAGACGAAGCTTGGGATATCTTGGTGCGATAACCGAAATTTCGCTCCGAAGCCCCGGAAGAAGAGTTGGTTCGAGTGAGCTTGAGCGGGGAAGAACAGGCCAATAAAACAACTGAGCTATAAATCGCATAGGTCGTGCGGACGTCGCCAAGCGGGCAATAAGGGGCGCCCCATAGTTGCCTTACTGGTGGTAGTCTGGTTCTCTAGTTGCCTGGTTCTCTAGTTGCCTGGTTCTCTAGTTGCCTGGTTGCCTAGATCGCTAACCCATCCTTTTGAAGGACAGGAAGGGTTACTTTTACGGAGCTTCTAGTGCAGCAGAGCCTTGCTCGATCAGTTGCTTAAGCGGATAGTTGGACTAGCCTCGAGCATGGCTAATGCATTGCACTTTGGTCTAACCAATGCCCAGCCAACATTCTCTCTCTCTCTCTCTCTCTCTCTCTCTCTCTCTCTCTCTCTCTCTCTCTCCCCGTGCATAACAGTCATTTATGAAGGAGATATTGGATTCGGGGTTAGAAACGGAACAACGACCAACCCCTATTCATACTAGACCGCAACCGCTCTCTTCTATTGTTTCATGCTATAGCACCGTTTCACCCTTTGCTCTTAAAGCCGCACCAACACTCGTTTGGTACCTCCAATTTCTCCGTTTGCCGTTTTCTTCAAAATCTATAGCGTTGGCAAAAATCTAAGTGGAAAAAGACTCGTAGTCGTTTGTTTTCGTTAATACAGAGAAAACGGCGTTGTGCGATAAAACGTTTTCTCGATTTTGAAGAAGATAAATAATATCTCCGCACATCGCGATGCTCCAGCGCCTCCGTCAATGGACTTGAAAAATATCGAGTAACTACGAGATTCGCGTGATGGCCGAAGGGGGTTTTGCTATCCACAAGAACGTAGGTAAAAGCAATCTTCGGCACTTTGCTTGCAAGAATGACTTCCCTCTCTGCATTTGACTGCGGGATGCACAGTGACATTTTGAACGAGAGTACCCAGGAACATCCTTCTCCTTCATCTTCTTCTTCTTCTTCTTCTTCCTGAGAGAGTGAGTGAGAGGAATCCAGTATGACATATTTTAAAGGAAGCTCTTGCCGAAGGCGAACGAGTCGATCGCTTCCTAGTCGTTTTGCTGCCGTCAACTTATTCACAGTCGTGACGTGTGCACTCGGTATCGTTCTTAGGGATTCTTATATTGGTCATACATCCCCCGTTTTGATAATAACCCTCGCCGGTACTTCCTCGTTGAAAATTATCTGAAGGACAAGCTTGGTAATATAATCCACAATGTTTCGGAGTACGTAGTTACGCAGTCTCCCGTTTAAGGTAGATTCATTGAAATTGCGGCAATGTGACAGGTTAACGTTGTGAATGAAATTAAATGTCGATTATGTGCTGGCAGTGAAAGAATCAAGTGAAACAGGAAGGAAAGTTAGCAGAGTCCACCTTCTACCTATTACCTCCAACCTTTGGCACGTCCACCTTATATAGTCGTTCTATCGACTGATGGCTAAAATGCACGAACTTTAAATTATTAAGAAAAGCCAAGAACGTGAAGGGAAATTTCACGACCATAGAAACTTTAGTCGGTGTCGTATTCTGTAACATCAGTGAGAACGTAGAGAAATGACCGAAAGATTATTTTTACGCTAATCTGGCGTGAAGTGCTTTTGGTGAACCATGCTCTACGTCTACGATGTTCCTGGTGAGCTCATTCCTATATAAAACAGTCACGTCTGCCAGTTCGTGGTCGCATGCGCGCACGGTTGAGCACCGGTACAAATTACATTGCAGTTACATTCGCATAAACATTTTTAATCCAACGTCAGCCGCAGCTTCTGCAACGCGGAATAAAGTACACTCGTTAGTAAGCATTGCGCCCGCTAACGTTGGAAAGATTATCGAACCTGGGATGGGCTTTCCATTCCGGATTCTTGGTACATTTTAACGTGTCGTCGTGAGCCAAAGTATGTCAAGTTGACAATGGTTATCCAGCGACAATAGGACGAGGAGAGAAAAAGCAAAGTAGAGATATTGAAATTGTTTTTCGTGTAACGCGCACGATGAGTTACGAGCTATGGCTTGATTATCATCGTAAATAACAATGGCGCTCTATTGACGCTTGCCCGATGTTGCGAATGATGTATGTGTTGAGGGATGCGATGCACAGAGAAGTGGGAGGTCGAACAAAAGCAGCAGCAGCAGCAGCACCGACAGTCCGAGCAGCTATTCATCATTCGATCAAAACCAAAGTGCCGAGCATCAGTGAGATGAAACGAAAAATTATAAGGCTCATCTGCGCGTTTCTCTGATCCCTTGTCAATTAGTGTCGCGTGCTGCGCGTGCTGCACGTGTAGCGCAATTACCGCGTGCAGCGTATGACCATGCGCTGCCGCGGTCTAGGACTATCGAATTACCATAGACGGGCAAGCGTAGGTAACGTCGAGACACGGCTAGAACTTCTGGCTGGTAATAACCAGCTCGGCTGTCTCGCAGACTTCCTTCCGCAAGAAGACATACATTTCCAAGTCGAGGTTATCCTGACTGTTATATGACATTCCTGAGATACGTTATTACGACGTTAGAAACATACTCTGATCCGGACTCTCTCAGGGCTGAAATAATACTTCGGCATCGTCGCTAATGACTTCCTTCCTTAAACGGAAACGAAAACTCTCACTGGTATCCGAGTAACTTTCTCAGCTTGCTATTCCTCCTTTACTCGTAATACGTGACACAGATGCTACGAGACGAGTCGGTTGTCTTGCGTGGACGTATTCTGCACCCCGTTGGATCAATATGCAGCTCTGCGCTCTGAAAGCGACGGCGACCCAATTGAAATCCCATTCAAAGAGTACAAGATGATAATGCTCTGCTCACAGTCGAGGCTTTAGTGTAATCCGTTGGTCGGCTTAGCCTCTGTAAGACAAGGATTATTGTGGCTTGTGCAACTAGTCTCTTGTTTTTTCTTTACTCTTTGTCCAGGAATGTCCTAAAATTGCTCTCTGACAGCTTCTCTGCCGCTGACTCTCTCATTGATCTCTTTTGCCGGATTGTCTTTCATAATGGAACAGGGAATTTGTCAAGCTGCGTTTATCGCCATCGCACCAAGTCCTCGAGTAAAGGGAAGCATCGAGTTTTATTTTACATGGACATTGACGATTCTACGTCGACTAACGTCGATTAATGAACGGAGTTAAGGATAAGAATGTTTTTCAGGCATTCACTGGATGAGGATCCATAGACACGCTGAGAGACGTCTTGTATCGTAGGCATATATACGTATAATATTTTCCCTCGAAAGATGGCAGCCCTCCGTGGACGTTTGTCATATCTGTCACATTGGAGATTTATGTTGCTCGGCGATCGTATATAGAGGAGGAAACGTGATGCGGTTTAGGTTGTATATTCGTAAATCATGATTCTTCGGGTTGATAAGACTCAGATTTATTGCGGCTCTACCCGCGTAACAGATGTCGCTCTTACTCTCTTAATAATTCCTCTTAGCAACCTAACAGTCGCTAATTATTTTTCTCCATCGGATCTACGCGTACGTCGATTCATGAAAATGCGCCGGATCGTTCTTGCCATGAGTTTGTTAAAACTTCAACACTGTTTTCACTTATACTTTCTTATATGTAAGTGGAAGCTCTGACGTTACTTTTGTTCGTTACGCGGCAACGGCGGGTGGGCCCCATAACATTCTAAAGAGTATTTTATTTGTCTGCGCCATAGACTGCTGCGCCCTGGTAGCAGCAGTGAGCTCGAAACTGCCTGTTATGTCGTACAGGCAGCTATTAGCCGTAATAAAAATGCCTGGCTACAGGACCATCTGCTCTCAAGACTCTCGGATACTTCATAAAATTTGGGAAATTTCAGAAAGTTTCCAGGTGCGACGCGATCCAGTCTTTATGTCGCAACTTCTTGATACTGCGTTTGACACTGCGACAGAAAGTAGGACATTTGCCGAGGGACTTGCGATAGAAGTTTGACATTTCGCGTGGCTACGGTGACCAATAGGACAGAAGTAATAGGTGAAACCTATTCCTGTTCCGATACCGATTCCGATCCCAATCCCCGATTACCGAGAGAAAGAACAAAGCAAACTTATTCAGCGTAATGCGAAAACTTTGAAAGGTGGAAAAGTGTTCCGGATTTTTCAACGATCGATGCCAACTTTCTTCGATGACTGCGTTTATCAAGCTAGGCTTGCGCGATCGACGGATAAAGGAGAATTGCGAGCTATAAGAAAAAGAATCCGTCTCAGCTCTTAACTTTTTCACCTGTGAACGCCACAAGAGTATAACCTACTGGCTCTACTCTATTTCGCTGAACTACGCCATAATACCCGACTGTACTTCGCACTCAGACTCTCGAAATTTCAACGATATCTGCGGAAGTAGAATCGCCGAACGTTAACGCGTCTAGGAGTGTTCCACGGTATATTATAGACTGCCGGTGCGATGTAAAGAAAAAAGAAAAGGGATAAAAAAAATGTCTCGTCTCCGTCTTGGAAAGTAATCAGACTCCATCTTCTGAGTTATCCCGCATGGTTGACTGTGCGAGGGGCAGCGCGCTGTGGGCTGAATTATTTGCTTCCAAAAGATAAAGCTGGAATCATAAGCTAGTCTCGAGATCGGTCGCGATCGTAAATGAATTCGCCAGTTTCCGATACATCGCGAAGCCTCAATTTTCTAGTTTGTTCATTTCCGTAGTGCCTTCGTGTTTCGGGCAACTTTCGAGAGATTTATTCGCTGAACGGAAGGAACAAATTGCTTTCGGGAAAACGGAAAATGAAGATCTTCTCAACGAGGGGTGAGCTTACACGGAGGAGAGGGATGCTGGGTATAGGTGTAGTATCGTGAGGAGTCCTTCGGGACAAAGGGGACCTAACGTCTTGGCGGTGAAGCATTTTTACGCACAATTCACGCTTTTCCGCTACGGGAACCTACGTCACTTAACATAGCTCACCTCTACCGTCTCTGAGACATTCGACTAGGAATTCCGCGAAAACAGATGGGGATTCCGAGTGAGATGGGGAAGAACTTGCACCAGGAGGACATAAGTATACTTCTCCGATGGAATCGCGCGAACGGTAAGGAGAGACCGCTGCGATCGGTTACTATAGTCTCTCATAGTGATCTTGTAACAAAAACATGAGGCGCTACCATTGCGCCAGGGCCGGTAATCGCGAATGGGAAATGAGGTGGCGCGCCTAACGCTCTTTGGCACGATATGCAACCCTCGTCTCAGATTAATACCCTGAGATATTGCCCGATTTAATATCCTCTATTATAGGCCCCCCCCTCCCCCCCCCTCCCCACGCTCCC
>NW_014334044.1:129714-131495 GCF_000341935.2 Cephus cinctus | reverse complement strand
CCTCCCCCCCCTGCGCAAGGCTCCCTCTACTCTAGATAGATGATGTACATTAGGTTGGTCCTAGGTGTTGGATGCATATCCGAAGGCAGGACGGAAACGTAACGATGTAACGCAAAAGTCTAATCGCGCGATACGGCAAAAGGAACGATGGCATCCGGCAGTGTCGAATAGCGAAGCTCAACCGTGTTACAAGGAATCCACGAGGAAGTCACAACACCACACTTTTCCTGAATTAAGCCGCACTTTGGACGCTCGCCAGCGAATATGAGAGCTCTCTCACTTCCATTTCCACTTTGAAATCGAGTTGTCGTTAGGAAGATATACTGCAGTTTCCGTTCTTGCTGTCTACACGCCATTAGAATTATGGCTGCACCGCAGATAGAGAATCGAAGTGAACGCATTCCGCGTGGCAACCGTCTGGTAAAGCGATAATCGAATTCCAAAGAAATGAAAAAATTGACGTCCATCGGGAAGCGATATATATGGAACAGCATCGAATAAAATGATAAAACGGTTAATCCGAATCCGAGACCGAGCTAGAAATTTTACATGAATGTGAGTACAAGTACGTAGCAACTGAAGCATGCGCGGATATTCCTGTCGCCTGAAAAATAGCTGCAACGTGCTAACTCGGGCATTGTTTGCCTGTTTTCAGTCGAGTGCGCTCTGCATGCGTGGTAATTTGATTTCCCTATGTAAAATCGAATGCGGTATTTCAATGCTTCTGGGACGAACGCGCGAAACCTGGGTTATAAAATTACAAATTCAAATGAAAGCCGTCATTACCTTAAAGCAGCAGGGGTCGATATTGTTTACGGGGATATCTTTGAAATGCCGAAAATCATATACTTGGCTATCGATCAGCTACACACAATTTTCTCATAAGTCTGCTGCAAAGAAATGGGCAGAAATTTTATGGTGTCGACTACATCTTGGCTCGATTTCTATGGGGATTTCTCCATACCTTCATATCGGTAGATATGTCAATCCTGATCGATTTTCAATTAGTCACAAGTAAAAATGTCGTATTCATAATTATTTTCCAGTTCCGTGCAATTATGCAACCGTGCAATTCGATGTCATCGAACGAGTTCGTTCTAAAGATGGACCGTAGGTTATCGAAGGAATATATTCTCCATACGTAAATCATATAAATAATTGAATGAATTTAGGTAAAATGTGGGTAAAGGATACAATTAAGTAAAAACTTTGTTATCGGCACGATACATCAAGTTTTCCTGCCGCTATCAGATTTTTCACTACTCAACGTGTCTCGTTAATTATGCATGTCTGACAAAGAATCAATAAATAATTACAACACACGGAATCGAGGTTCCAACATTGCGGAGCACTCGCGATTGCATTATCCGGCATTATCCGGCTGAAAGCAGTAGGCTGTTTTATTTGAACGAGATAAAAATCTATGTGGAGCAATCGAAATTTCGAATACACAGGGAAACCTCTTGCGGGAAATCTCATAATGTCTTCGGGGCTCTATTCAGCCGCATTCTACCCGTCACCCTGGCCATTGTGTCACTCGTCTCGCATCTGGTCAAAAGGACCCTCGAACACACAGCGTGTTATTCTCCAAATACACGGGCATGTATTTTTGAGGGAATCCTTCGTATTCTTGAATCGCATTTAATCTATCTGCGTATACTATATCTTCTTTGTGTGTCGCAATCGAGCTACTTGGTTATTCATACTGTCATAAGGTCATAACGTACTAGAGCAGAGCGGGGACAGGGCAGAGAGAGAGAGAGAGAGAGAGAGAGAGAGAG
>NW_014334044.1:108044-129555 GCF_000341935.2 Cephus cinctus | reverse complement strand
AGAGAGAGAGAGAGAGAGAGAGAGAGAGAGAGCAGGGCTCGAGAGAATCAAAAGCGAATATCGCTGATATGGCAAGCAAGAGGGAACGAACGTTGCTGGTTCCAGTGTCCGATAGCAAAACGTAGCTACGCGTTGCGAATAGGTAATCAGTGGTAAAGGCAGATAAATAGCCTTTCACTGGTCAATTTAAATTAGATCCAGCGATTCCTGCTACACGGTTCGTTCGGTGTCCATTGAATAATTAAGCCTACTACAGTGTCATTATATTTGGTCGGTAGCTAATCAAGGTTCTATTAGAACGCCTTGCTAATTATACCCGCTAGTTTAGCGGTTAAGCGTTACGCGAATCTCGAACTCTAGCTAGAATCCCCTTTCACGTTCAACTAACACATATGGCATCGGTTCCTTCCTTTCCTCCTTCGGTGTTTTTTCTCTTATCGTCCCTCATGATTCGCCTGATTCCACGCTTTACCCTCGTCCCTCGTTCTCCCTTTGATTGCCAGATAAGAGCCTTGCTCCTTCGTAACGAGCTAACCCAAGTTTCGGCGGGTTACTGCTACTGGCTGCTGCCCACTGTGTTTAAGCGAGAACGTGCGGCTCTTTTCTGGCACGTAGGGTGCCAACTGGATCCCGTGAGAAAACGACGTGCTATCAAACCGGAACACTCGACTGTCGTGACGGTGGGTTCCGGGTATTAGCTGAAAATACAGTGCATCATCAACAGATAAGCGGCTTAGAATAGCCTTGCAGGAATAATGTTGCTGCAATCTCTGAGTTTCATTTTTTAAT
The DNA here is from genome assembly GCF_000341935.2 of Cephus cinctus. Lineage (NCBI taxonomy): Eukaryota > Metazoa > Arthropoda > Insecta > Hymenoptera > Cephidae > Cephus > Cephus cinctus. The sequence continues at coordinate 128,766 of NW_014334044.1, read as the reverse complement.
ATTTCCGCTCTCGCACTTTACCCACTTCTCCTCGATTCGGAGACCCAAATTAACTACAGCCATGTAACACAGCAAAATTATTGAATTTCCTTTAATACATTATGTCGTTAGTTTTTTTTTTTTTTTCAATGTGTACATCCGTGGCTTGAAATAGCCTGAAGTTTCCTAGTTTATCCTAATCTTTAGATTCTTGTATCTTGATCCATTGCGAAAAATTGCACCACGCTTATTCAAAGGTTTCTCTTCGAATCGAATCTGTCTCTTATCAACATTTGCTCGATTTTTTACCTCTGGTCCTAAGACATAGCCTGTTTTCTTAGGCAGAGAAAACTCTCGTAAAATCTCTGAAGAAAAAAACTCGTGGTTGATTTAAAAGGTAAATGTATTTGTCTGCATTATTTGTGGTTTCTAACGATCAGACGTGGGAGGCAAAGAGCGAGGTTGGGTGATGCGGACCTAGGAGAGGGTTAGACTTCGGGGAAGTTGCCGTAGAAACGACAGAGGGAGACAGGTGGCATCAAATTATTGCGAACAATTACGTTTAATGAGAAGGTTAACGCTACCATCAGAGTCCTGGCGTGAACGCGGATGCAAATGTGCCGACGCCCTCGAGTAATTAGCAAACAGAATAGTGCCCAGACCCATTCTTAAACTCACAGCATCCACCGATTTCGCCTAAAATTCTCACCTCTTATACTCATTTTATTGACTCGACTTGTTCTTAGTCGCGATTCGATCCATCAGAATCGACCGATGATCCTACCTCTATTAGCTCTATTGATCAGACAGTTGATAGTCGAAGGTAATACTAACATTATTCAACTTCCAATATGATGTCAGATGGAATTCTTATTTTCCAGACTTTACAACTAAGAATTCCGTACTCTTTGAAAATTACCGAAATTTTCATTTTTACGAATAGTCCGTTATTGTAAATGAATTATAGCGATTACTATATTCCGCAGCAGAAGTTGTGAATTCTGCGAAGCAGGTAGAATTAACAAGAAAGACACGTTGGGGCCCTGTTGGGTGACGAATACGGGATAAAATTAAGTGAACGCATGAGTGTAAATGACAGACTGAACAAGTGGATAGGTTGTATCGAACCGAAAAAGGGGCCAAGAAAAAAGGGACATTGGATTTCCAGGTGGCGCTGCGACGCCATGGAGAATCGCCAGTTACGAAAATCGAGGTATTGTAACGTCCGAAGGCAACGCGTAATGAAACTGCAGTGTATCGTTTAGAATGTTTCCTAATAAGTTTGAATCATATTCGAGTGTTGTAAAATTATAATAAATTTCCTTGTCCCTCGTTTGTAAAATGGTATATTTGCATATTGAGAGTAGAGCGGGGGGAGAGAGAGAGAGAGAGAGAGAGAGAGAGAGAGAGAGAGAGAGAGAGAGAGAGAGAGAGTTGACTAGCCACTTTTCCTTGGTCTAGTGGAAATTGGATGGCCTTTCCTAGTATATTTTAGTCCGAGTATCCAATTTGTTTTGAGTCTTTCGTGCGTCTGCGTACTCACTAGAGACGCATTTGGATCGTTACTTAAAAAGTGGTATACTTACATGAAAACGTTGGGGAGCACTTTCAACGAGACGCGGAAGAGTCGTGTGCCAATTGGTATAAGCATGATGCACTGGAATTAGGCTAAATTGATAGGACGGTATGTTTCCTGGCATCGCGATGTTTCATGGAAACCTTTTCGGTATTTTCATACGTTCCGGCTTCCTGTGACCGAGTCGGCGGAAGCAGGAGGTTCAGGACGCTTCGCATAAGAATTCCTTAGTCAATACCCGCGAAGGAACCCTCGTTCCTGTTGTCTTTCAGAGCGCAAATTAGAGCGAAATCATCTTCGTGCGCCGGCTTGACGATTAAAAAATAACATTAATTCGAATTAAAAAATGAAAAAGTGCGTCTACAGGGAACGCGGGATTCCCATTCATATTCCAAGTTCCATTAAAATAAAGGTCCGTCCGTTCCGTTTTATTTAGTCAGGATGGGGGCTCAATTATTACGCGATAGAAGCTCGTATTGGATTAAATTAAAAGGTAATTAAGGCAAGCTGCCGCCAGGCTTAACGAAGATAGATATGACACGTGAAGAGGCAAAATTGCTCTTTTCACAAATTTATTATACTCCTCGAGAGAGAAACAAGCCGAAGAAAATGAATAGGAGAGTGAGAGACAGAGACAGGGGCCCAAATAGAAGCATTTAAGTCCTCTTTTATTTTGATGTATATTAATACTCTATGGTGAATGAACGTATAAAAATAAAAATATTACCGGACTCTTGCTAATAAGACTTTATCGGGTTTAGTATAGAAATAGCCAGCCTGCCAGGCCTGAAAAGTCTGCACAGTTGGTATGACGTCACTCGAAGAAATTGAATTTGCATATTTCAATGAAAAAAAAAAGAAAAAGAAAAAGAAAAAGAAAAAGAAGAATTAATTTTTCAATCCCGTAACCATTCCGCACCTACCCCTGCTACGCGACTACTGCTTTATATAGGTGGAGTAAAGTAAATTGTCATTAACCCTCAAGTAACTTTGACGTGGGTCTCGAGCCTTCTTTTATGGGATTTTCAGGATAAACGGAAGGAATTTGTTGGTGAGCGATGCATCCGTCCGGAGCGGAAGCGTGAAAGAATAAGAGTGCTCTCTCGACTAACCGAATATTGCATTCCACGCGAAGCTCTTGCAATTTCATGGGGATCGGACGTTTCCTCGAATTTAGATTTGACGTTTCATTTAGATCGAGCTTTTGCCTTAAGCTGCAAGTCACGAGAGGTTAGAGGCAGAACCTCTGGCAGGCAATGGCGCGGCGTTCCTTGCTTCTAGTAGTCGTAGAACCCCCCTGCCATGCTGTAATTAAACTCGTATTACAGGAACGGCCAGCCCGTAAACTTAGTCCCATTTCAAGTTTCAGCGGCACATACATTTGCTTTCATCATCCTCAAACTCGAGAGTATTAATCGAGCTCCTTATCGAATCTAGCGAAACTCGCTAGACCCTCCGATTTCTCCTAATGGCATCGCTGCGTCCAATTGCCGGATCTTTTCTCGAAATCCTCAAATTCACACGCGGCAGCGCATGCCGCAAACCTAGACTTTTCACTAAAATACGTCTGGTCGTATTCTCAAGCGAAAGACTTTTCTCAGGACTTGTCGGGTTTCTCTCCTGTGCTCGGCGTAACGGCTCTGCTAAAGAAGTCATTACGATTTCATCGGTAAGAGGTAATGACCGTTTCGTTCATTAACATTCTACGCTACCCCGTCTCACTCTTGCACCAGTAAAATCCGAAACGCTTGGCGTTAGCGTATAAGCCTTGGGAAGGGGTCGTCCAGTATGGGAGGGCAAGCGAAAGGAGGAGAGAACGAGAAAGACAGGGAATCTCCCATTAGCCGGAATTCCTAAAACGAATGGCACCATTAATTTTCCAAGGGAGGAAAGCCGGCGGATAGCTAGTGGCTCGCTTGTGGCTCACTTATAACTCACGGATCTCAATCGAAACTGGATTTTACTGATGAGTACAGCAGATATTAAGTATGTCGTTTGGGCCTTTAATCAGCGCGTCTACTCGATTATTATCAGTGTTTGGTGTGAGAATGTGTGTTATGCGGGTTCAGGGGTTCAGGGGTTCAGGGGTTCAATGAGACGGCCGCTCGAGACTGCGTGAAGACTTTGCTCCCAGCGGGGATGTCAAGTGAGCTATCGACGTCAAGGTTGGGATGCCAACGTCAGGTAAAATAGTTGAGCGTAAATATTTATAGCTCGATAAGACGCGGAAGTCCCTCGCTTGCCGTGGCATACCCTGTATAGATGCATACTTAGATATCGTGACGGTCTATCGATTTGCCTATATCTTACGAGAACATTGTCACATAGTTGCACGTACTGATACCGTTCCAATTTAGTAAACGTGACGTAGAGAGTGATGTTTCAAAAACATAAGACAGATGTTTCAGAGAATAATTATTAATGGTATACCAGGTGGCACACTGTACAGAAATGAGGGGATTGAAGATTCCGACAATTTGCTGCTCCGTCCTTCGGAAAAGAGAAGTTTTTCTATTAGGACTTTAGTGAGGTTGAACAGAGTTAACGGAGAGGTACGGTTTGGCAGAGAAACAAAAAAACCGGCGATCGGCGAAAGCATGGGACGGTCACTGGGTTATAAAGACTAACGGATGGATCGATGTGAGAGAATGGGGGGAGCGAGAGTCGGATGTAAGAGAAATGAGATAAAATGAAGAGGAACGAGTAGATACAAGGAGGAAGGAGCCGGCAAGGAGTTGGACAATATTGCTTGGCGCATGCCACAGATTGGTTCGCGAACTAATGGATAGGAGGACTCGCAAGATTATTGATAAAATGCGATAGGAATTTATATTGGCTTCGCCATATTGGTATCGGGATGTCACGGATGCTCCTGACCACTGTGCCTCGTCTATTGGTCGGTCAAACAGCCTCCGAGTGAAATAAGAGAAAAGCGCGAATAAAGCCGTAGCCCAGGCATTTCACGCTTTTTCGCCTTTCGCGTGCTCCAGTCTTTCACTTTTTCCACGGATCCGCGAAATCTTAAGCGACACGCCGTTTTTCTTTTTGGATTAGGCGAAATCAATCGCCCAATGGTTCGACTTCCAACCGGTCTTCCGTTCTCTTAATCGATGAAACTGGCAGCAGCACGTGAATCTCGGCGCTATTGATGTCGCCGATCGCGGCTGTCTCGCAGACCGGCAAAAGTAGCACGCGCTTAAAAATTGGAACTTCATGGTTACGCGGGACGGAAAAGGTGAAAATAAGAATGAGAAGGGGAAAGGTGGGTAAGTGTGTTTCTAAAAAGTCGACTCATTGGTCGTTCGGTCGGTCGAATTTACACGTGTACCTGTGTGTTGTCAGCTGGCGCCAGTGCCAGGGGGATATGTTAATAAAAGGAAAAAGGCCTGATATAGGCTCAAATTCCAGGCCGTGAAAAAGTCTGTAGCATTCAAATGCTCTCATTGACGTTCCCCTGCAAAGCTTTTTTTTTTTTTTTCGTAAAGCTTGCATTATGAGCGGAAAGATCTTTTCACAGGCTCAACGCGAGATATCGCATAGAAATGCTCCTCTCTATTTAGACGAAAGCTCGACCAGTTGGCTCTGCAAACTTCGAGTAGATAACCGGAGGGGAGTTGCTATACTTGAAAGTTTTTTCAGAGCTGCTACCTAATTCTTCTGCAGAAATAACTGAGCCCGTACCAAAAGTTGTCCCACATAAAGCGTGGGCCTCATGGATGCCTCCTGCGAGCTGGCCAAAATTATGCGTGGGCTAATCAAATATCCAATCAGAGGGAGAAAACTAGTTGAGGCTTTTCGTCCACGTTCATCCCCTTTTTTTTCGCACTTTCCTCCTCTTTCCACGCTGCTGGATATAGATGCTGCTAACGAACGCGTTTTCTTGCAGGGTTCAATGAAAAATGCGCCACGATTAGACCTTCCTTCTCGGTAGAAAGGCTGTAATATGTCCGACGCTACTTGAGCAATTCTCGGCCGATTGCGGCGAGCTTAAGATGGAAGTAAAAAATTTCTCCTACGGATGAAAGAGATTCGCTCCCTCCGAGTGCTTCGCTGTTATTTTGCTCCTCTGTCTCTCTCTCTCTCTCTCTCTCTCTCTCTCTCTCCCCCCCCTTCTCCTTAGACTGACATTGCCTTCTTTATTCCGGAGCTGCCATTCATCCTCAACTACTTTCCTTTGCATATATCTACCACCGGTTCTCGCTCCCCCGGAGAACGATCCTAGGATTATAGGCAGCGCGGCACGTTTTCGCAGCTCCGCCGCGTCCCTTTAACCTTAACTTCTTCGTCCTCGGTCTTTCTTTTCTCATTTTGGAAGGATTAGACCCCGATATTAATTGTGCAGGGCACGTTCCTCCTTGAAGCTCACCGAGCGAATCCTGATTCCATTCGGCTTCGTCCAAATATTTGGGTCCTCTTTATCCCGTGTAGGGTCTGTAATATCGTTAGGACCATGGGAAGAGAGCTACTTAACGCGTAGAAGGGGAATGCTGCCACGAACATCAAAAGACAGATATAACTGTCAAAGAAAATTACCAGATGTAGGTAAACGCGTACGGGAAATTGATATATACGTGATACGGCCAGAAGAGAGAAGGAGGGGAGCGAGCTTGCACGATAAAATACTGCTTTTAATTTGCTCGCTAAATTTATTCGATGTACTAAAAGTGTCCTGTTAGTTTTTCATGGAAGTTCTAAACCATTTTTCGAGACATGCGCTTCGCGTAATTCCCAAAGTACTTTCGACGATCTGTCTCGTCGCGTATCCTATCTTGCTATAGGCCTATTTCGTACACGATGCTATTTCTTACGTATTACGAGTTCCTTGATATCTCAAACTCTTGTTAACTCGATTTACTAGTAATTCCGCACAATATCTGGAACATTCGATCGATCACACGCTCAATTGCCTATCCGCTGCAACTGGCACTTTGCCACAGACTCTTACGAGCTCAATATTAGGATACTAGAATTTGCAAATCTTTACTTTGAAAGATTTAAGTCATAGCTCCCGATGAGCGGTGCTGGGTTAAAATTTTTGAACTTTCTTCGGCATTTAGGTATCTTACTGATTACTCAATTAAGTAACCGAAATATCAGTTTCATATTTCTCGGATAGATTACGCAGTGACGATGAATTGGTAAAAGCGAAGAAGAGTGCAGTGTGACGAAATAACCTGAAGCTGGGCTCTCCGGGTGCTCAGAATTTCTCGAGTGGATTTCGCGGAGCTACTGACCGTCTAGAGCTGCTGGTAAAGTGGCTGGCCTATCCGGACACAATCTCATCCTCTCAATTTATTTAAGGGAGGCGGAACGCGTGGGAGAGACCTGAATGATCGGGGACCGGAGCCATCGTCTCGCCACTTACAATAAACTCGGATTGAAGTAATCCCGCGCGAGTCGAGGAGTGCGCCATCGCTCGCCGATACGACTCTCGACTTTACTCCATTTCCACCCCGTCCGCCCAGGCTCGGCTCTTCTCCGCCTGACCACTTGCTCCGTCTCTCTTTTACGGGAATCCCCAGTCCTCCTTGGCCAGCACTAGGTATTTTTCGGGAACCTAGTAGTGGATCGGCCGCTGGGTATAATAGTCATGGGAGGATCAATGTATGTGGGTTAGGACCTTTTCCTACGGCACGGAATTCTTCGGGCCTTTCACGGCGTCCCTCAGGATTCAATTCTCCTTGGTTCTCTCTCTCTCTCTCTCTCTTTCTTCAGCATTTACCTATACCCTTAGACGCGTGGGGACGCTACCGCACGCGAGCATGCTCCCTGGCCATGTGCTTGTCGCGATGAATTGCAAGTGAGAAGCTGGAGATCAGATCGATAGGAAAATAGGATACGAGCGTGTGTGCGATGCTCTATGTTTTATGTATTCCCTAGGTTCGTACGTATCTATGCTGAGAAGTTGTATTAGAATAAGCCGGATACGTTCGGAGTCCCTGGTTATATACCGTAACGTCGGGAGGCTACGTCTATAGACGTCGCTGGAAAGACCCGCAGGGAGCCATTAGGACCGGCATAAACTTTTGCCTCGCCGTCTTATTTGAATCAGAAGTCGAAGGAGTGTAATATTGTTCCTTTTCGTTGGCAGTTTCTCTTTAAACATCTTCACCAACCACATATCCTTCCTACGGTTCATACCGCTCGCTCATTCAGGCACAACAGCAGCAGCCACGGATCTTTCAAGTTTTATGCGTCTAGGCCGTCAGCGACAGCGCGGCCAAAAATTATATAAATAATTTATCAGCTGAAAGATCGAGTACCATTTACTGACCCTTGCGATTGAACTCGAGTTTTCTATCGAGTATTTTTTTCCTGAACCAAATGAAGTTGGAAGAGTCGCACAGCAGAGGATGACAACCTGATGGGGGTTATGAAATTGACTGTTGGCAACTTTTTTCTCCAGACCCATACGGATAATGTCGTTAGGCTGCTACTCGTGTCCCCGGGAATTCGTGGTATTCGATTGATAACAGCTGTTACCCATCTATTATTGGAAATCAGTCGCTTGACCCTGAAAAACTGCTCCACGTTTGACTCTCTTGAATCGAGTCACTTCCCTGTGTGACATGTATAATGCCGACACTCTTTTTCTTAACCCTATGTGCTACCGCTTCGTTACTATATACATATATGTATTTCGCTAGGCAAGGAGAACGGATGCTCCTCTTAGGGGATAACCGAAACGTTGATATCGCGTAGTCATTGAGAAAGAAGGGTCGATCGAGCCTTTGAATGAGAGAACGGCAGACAGTATTGCGTGCTATGTATACATGTATACCTATATTTGTTCTATCCACTAGGCTGTATGTATGTACATGTAAATGTAACATTTCTTATCTTGAGTGATTAACGGGATACATAGATTACTGGCGTGTTCGAGTACCATAATGCCCAGTTCGCGCTTTCTTCCACCGAATTGATATTTATTGAAATTGCATCTTTCATTGTTTTCATTTAAACCAAAAGTAACAGCAGCCCATTTTGGCTATTTACTCGGTAGCCCTCAGCCTCGTAGGGCTTTCCTAAGAGAAATTTATAGCCTCTCGTCACAGCATCACCGTTATAATCTTAAAATATCTTATTCCGGATTTGTTAGTACTGAGGAAACATGGAGACGTGTGACACATTTTCACAGATTTTCTCATTCGCAATAGACACAGTGCATCGGCAGAAAGTCAGGTTAGGCGATCGTATTGGCAAAGAATAATATTGTCACGTTGGGAAGGATTCTCGATATTCCAGAAATGGTCAGAGCGTGCACTTCAGCCGGTCCGTGTGACAAGGACGACAAGGATGACTCGCCGTTGTCCATTAGTGAAATATTCGTGAATAATAGAATTCAGTGATGAATAGTGATGGTTGTTGGGTTGTTAGGCTTTGGTGTACGTGTAGGGAATCGGCGGGGTGAGCGTTGCTGGGATTCGGAGTGCGGGCTGGTTTGCCCAGGCTGAAGCTGGAACGGTAGGAAGCAATTAATAACTTTGTCGTGGCAGCCGGGCGAGCGGGCGAGCGGGCGAGCGGGCGAGCGGGCGAGCCAGCAGCAGCTACTAGGCATCTAGCCAGCCTTCCGAATGGGCAAGGAGGAGGTGTAGGTGTACGCAAGCGGCCAAGCAGCCAGGCAGCCAGGCAGCCAGGCAGCTAGGCAGGCATGGATGGGAACCCTCGCTACCTTGCAATAATTACGACGTCACGCCTCCTGCCCAACCTAATTAACTAATGCTACGGTGCTTCTCTCTGCATTGCTGGCCCTGCTTTATTCTTGCTAATTCGTAATTCTGTTGTTCGCGAATCGAAGAACGAGTTTGAACAAAAATAAGAGGTACGGGTTAGTGAGTACCTGAATTACGTTGCGAGCACAGCCTGCAGTGACAACATTTTATTTTACGTGAAGTCAGCATAGAACATGCCGAGGAAGCGGCAAGAGAATTTTGCCTCGTGGAATAAACTTTTCGCAATGTTGGATGGTAGTCCTAACGCGCGGAGAGCATAAAACGAGGATAGGAAATAAGGAATCAGACGGAACGTGTCTTAAGGATTATACGAGAAGCGAAGGTTCACCCGGGTTTTAAAGAAAGAAATAAAGCAACCGAGATACTGGATATTGGATGCTAGTCGCTTGATACAGACCTTCCACGGTTTTTTTTTTCTTTTTTTTTTTACTTGGGCGACATGGTAACGCGTGCGTTCAACATTCGTATAAAGTTTCCGGTCTCTCTTGGGTGCGGTGTCATCTTGTTAATATATACGGACATTACTATTCACTTGCTCTCACAGAAATTGGCTAATTTTTAAGTACACAGTCTCCGGACTAGCGAGTGCTCGGAAGTTGGTAAGAAAGACTCGGGAGAAAAGTCCAAGAGAATTTAAAGAAAATGCTTTTAACGAAGGACTCGATGCTGCAGCTGTTCGTATTCGCAGAGAAGCTTCGCTCCTCGCGAGTCACGAAACACAATGCACATTAGCCTCGAGGCAATCGATTCGCGTTCTCTTGAGTTTCCGAAGTTTTCTCACTCAGGAAAATTTCACCTGATTTCGATTATCGCTTTGGTGCTGGGATCAAATGTCAATCGAGTCTCATAAGTTTCCATCGGATATACATATGGGGACGTTAACGCCGACGAGAGTGTCGAGGTTGGTTCGCACTTTCTTCAGTCATTATGGGCGCTTGGCATGTGGGTTTCTAGCTAAAGGACCTTGCGAATGGATGGAAATGGGAAACTTGCTTAGTGCCGAACTATCATACTCTCTTGACAAGAGTTAAAAGGGTGTTCGTTGAGTAACGATCTGCAGTTATTGGGTGTCGTTAGACCGCTATTAGTATCGGCCACGAACTTCGACGTCCGTATTCTCCGTTTCTGCCACTCGGAACTTCACTTGGCAAAACTTTAGCGGGGATCCATCAGTTGGATAAGCTCCGCAACTTATGGATCGGCATGATCAATATTAAATCATATTTACCAACACCAAGTGTATTCGCAATTTCGGTTAAATATGTATAACGATAATCACTTGTCTTTTACCGAGACATGGGAGCGTCATAAGAATATTAAAAAGAATGCTAAACGGGATATCGCTGACTGCTAACATTCCGAGTACCGAAAGTTTCAAACGGCCACCGTAGTAGGTCCCGTCTAACCGCTGGAAACGACGCGAATGGACCGAAGACTGGAGGCTGCACGTAGGAAAGTAGTCTTGGACGGCGCGAGGACCTTGCTCTTAATGTCGAGCGTGACTTTTCCCCTCTTTTCCTAGCGGGCGAGCCACTTGCACTGTATTTTTCTTTTTTATTTCTCCAACAAACGAACTGACTACTAATTCATTATCGAAGTCCGATACGGTGCAGACGTTTCTGTTCCGGCAGTTCTTTCGCTGGCGAAATAGTGCCTCAGCAGCCAGTAATTAGGTAGTTTTTCGAAAGGAACGAATAAATAATCGAGTGGTAGCTGGGTAGCGATGGGATGCAAGGACACGAGGTGACGCGGGGATGATCCTGGGCCAAGAAGGTAAGGACTCGGGATCCTCGAGTCACGCATACCTGCTACTCTTAGCCGATATTAGCCATGTCAGGTCCTCGGAAAAACAGTCGCGGCGCTCGTATTTAGAACGAACGGATTCGTTCGCTAGATGCGAAACTGTATTATTGATCCCACGTAAAACAATGAGTTGCCCAGTAGCTTCGTATGAAATGTAAATTTTTAAACGCGGTAGGTCGGCCTACATTGTTTATCGAATTTTCAATCGATGCGGAAAACCATTATCTTCCCGTTATATCTCAAACTGTGCGAATTTCAAGCTCGATATCTCAAGTACTTCGTGTCTATAACTATAGACTCTATGGCTGATATTATCGATCGCTCAGATGCGTCTGAACCGACTCGGATACTGAGTTACGATATAAAGCGTTTCTTTCGTAGGGAAATTCCGTAGAAGATAGACTGGGTTAGCGTGGGTCTCTGTTGCCTCTGGCTTCTACCAGTTTTCTAGTAATTACACCAAGACTCTCAGAGTTTCGCACGTTTGCCCGCACCTACGGTGCTTTCGCATCTGCACGAGTAGTATAGTATATTTCGTCTCTGAAACGTATTACGATTCATAACGCTGCGACGGTTAATCTGGGAAACGTGATTTCGAATAATAACAGTTTGCACGTGTAACGCGTCTCTACATTGAGTTCTACCAGGTTCGTTCACACTCCTACGCACCACTAACTAACACGCTAATAATCCCTTTCATAATTATCGCTCGCCACGTGTGCTTTTGCAAACATTATTTGCGATACAGCACAGCGTTGTATATTACGAAGATACGTGCGTGCCAAATTTTGCATTGATGTTCGTGCATTAATGCACTTTTGCCGAATTCCAAGGGTTCCGTAAAGAATGCCAAAATTCTCGTTGAATTCTTTAAAACCCATTGAAATTTATTACAAGTCAGTTCATTCGTCTGTGCTGTACGCGAGACGCGTTTCACTTACTTTGAACTGTAATTTTTTAAAATCCTTCTACGTGCGAGTTACAATTTCCCTCTAGTATTTCAGTCCCAATCGTCATCAAACCAGCTGCTCCTGTATCGGGGACCCAGGAAAAATGATTACATACAGTCATGTCAACTTTCCGATGAGATACATCTTACGTAAATACACTACGAGTATGTAAATCGTACACAGATCCTATCCCTCAAAATAGTCGTAACGAATCAACGTATATCGCGGCAGTTCATTGGCACAAATAAACGTAAAATGATGGTGCGTATACGTTCGTTGAGAAACAGTGACAAATGTTTCATCCAATTATATATAATTCCATGTGCGAAGATGGGATAGATCAGTAACTCACTTAAACTTCCCGTAGGGTTGACGACGACTAAGAGACCAGGTTTATGAAGGATGCTGGTAATATATGCGTCCCAAGGAAGAGAACTGAGCTATCGTGTTTCCTCTCCATAAGACTGAACCGCCTGCATTTGTCTTCATTTCTTGCAGCACTTTAAAGGGATACGTAGTCATGATTTAGCGCTTGAGTTTCCTAACCTGAGATGAGCTTTCCGGCTGAACGTACTTTTCTCTAATCACTTCGATAAGGTTATATAAAACTCTTGGCGACGTATTCGTAAATAAACGTTGGATAGAACGGACGAAATGGGAATTCGTTATAGGTGTAACATTGAATTCGTAAGTAAATGTCCATTTAATAACGAAGAGACTAAAGTTCGTCGATGCACGCGTGCTAGGTGACATAAGTAATGGTCAATAAGGTATGAGTAAATTTTACTGCCGCTTTGCTATACTAGAGCATTGCTGGCAATAGGTAGTAGTCGCTCGCGTTGGTGTTGCCGGCAGCAGTGGAGTTAGTAGGTTGTAACAGCGATGCTGATAGCGCAGCATGTCGCGTGACTGAAAAGTTGTAAACAACTATTACGATATGATAAAAAGTCTTGGGAGATTTTTAACTCGAGTAAGAATTTTATGTGCATCCTCCGATGATTTAAAGTCGAATGTAAATGTAGTTACAAAACACGAAGGAGATTCCTCGTTGCCTCTCATTCCTAATGCATAGTCAATATCGCGTCATAAGCGGATGAGAATCGTAAGTCGAGAGAAGAAGAGTCGTGTGCAATCTTTATGGGCGAGTTTATGTCTGAATACACGTGGGACCGTATCCGTGTCTCTTTGAAGCCACTTTTCACACCACTTTCTTTCTCTTCTCGCCACTTGTACTCCTTCAACTCGCTAGTCGCAACAGCATACGCTCACGACCGTCTAGAATTTTATTCTTCTCTGTTGCACACACGCGCGCGTGTACAGAGAAGGTAAGTTGTAACGCCATTAAGATAATCTTGTACGTCAGCGCACGTGTGCGGCTAGAGTCCCATTTCGTGGCTGAGTCATGGCACCCCTGCCGGAGAGAATCATACGTGGCATGTAATTATAGATAAAACCTGAAAATGTGAAACAGAAAGTTTTCACTGCACGGCATCGTCGTAGCTTCTCAGAGATGAAGCGAATTAAGTGGATGAAGCATCGGAAGCGCAGGGGGCTGAAGAATGAGAGCTGGCGAAAACGCGTAACCCGAGAGTGTCAAACGAATAGGTTGAGAATTATGACTGAGGCCAGGATTAACAATGAATATGAGACGTCGTATGGTAAAGCTCTGTGGCCCTGGGCGATATCATCTTTTTCGGGGAAATATTCTTTGATTGCGTCACGCAAATAAGATGATCTTCCATTTAAGCAGAAGTTGACTCGGAAATGTTCTCATCGTCAAAAGTCACTTTATTACCTAATACATAGAGAACAACGTGGCAGATAGGCATCGGTAGTTGTTTTTGTCATGCGGCCGATGGATGTCGATTCTGGGGAGCTGAATTTGCCGGAGCTGGAGGTGGTTAGCACTCTAGCGGTGAGGTCGAGAGACTCGCGCAACTCTCTCCAGTAGGCTCTCAGTCGCGGCCAAACCGCCATGCGGATTCGTGTAGCTTCGTGGCAGAATTTTCCTTACGCTCAGTGCGAAGTGCTGCAGACAACCGCATATCCTAATGGATCTTTTATTCCCATACTTGTGATCCACTAATAATCGGTTGTTTCATCGAATTATCGATCCAATCTACCCAGCTGCATCGTACGAGCTCTGGTTGACAGTCGGAAAAATCGCGGAATTTTTATCAAGTCGTTCTCGCGCCTTTATATACCTTCCTGTCCTAACACTGTCTCTTTGCTCTTGTTCTCGGCTCTTGTCACACACCAGTGACAAAAATTTCCGCTGTTTCTCGATTTCATTAGACGCCAGCTGCACGTTGAAAAATGTCTGCTATACAGATAGTACGAATCGAAGAAGCTACCTTTCATTTACATCTCGTTATTACATATCCCGTGTCCCTATTGTCTCATTGTAGTACACAATCCATTGTATCGGAGAAAAAAGAATAGTAGGGCTAATCAAAATTGTCAATCGTTTACCGTCGCGTCGCAATAAGTTTCGAAAAAGTCTGACTGAGGAAAATTGTTTTTCTACCTGGCAAAACCATCATGCTTTATGCGTCAAATTTCTAAATTACGTAATTCATCTTTGCGCCTCTCGCCTATGAATCACGTTTAAAAATTGTTGTAATGAACGTGAACTTTTTTACAATTCTACAAAGCCATTCGTCTTTCACGAAGACACCTTTGAGAGTCACCATATCTTCTCGTACAAGCCTAACGTAGGAATTGATAGGTATGTTCTCTGTTCTTAATATACATACATGCTGAGGACAAGCGTGCGCAGCGAGTGAAGAGTAGAATGCCGAAGACCATGTCGTCCGTTGTCCACTCTTGAACCTTACAGGACTTAATCGATTAAATAAACTAGCCTGATCTTACGTTGCATTGGATGCCGCACGACGATACAATAGAAATACAAGGATCATCAGCATCCCAAATGTTCTCTTTATCATAGTCGCGTACTATGTCTACTTTTAAGTCCAAGCAACTTGTACTTAGTTGACTCGTCCGTCAACCTGTTTTCTTCGTCTGTTGCAGGAACTGAGCGTAAAGTCGTTTGCTCAAGCATGGCGTTCGAAAGAATACCAGGGCAGAGGGATTGCGATCATAAATACGCCGACGTGGGAAAGTGATAGGTCTCTTCTCAAAGGAACAGGCGCACATCTCATATCGCTGAGCTCGTTTACACGAAAATTCGTCGCGAAGAATATACGAGGCATCTTTTCCCATCGTCGGGAAGCTTTCGTCCAACACGTGTAAAACGTGGAAGCGAGCGCGCGGATATGCGCACGCGCGGTTGCGACCAGAAGACATCTCTTATATTGTGTAGTGTACGAAGAGTTTTGGCTCGTCGACAAGGATTTGCGATAATTACGTAAGAAAAAATAAATAAGCAGCTTGTACAATCATCGGTAACACGAAATTATGGTGGACGGCATATCGTCTTTGCTTTAAAAAAAAAACAGTGCGGTTTTTGGAGAAGAGTGAGATTTGGTGGAAGCTGTTGGTGATTTTAATAGTGACTGGAAAACTTGTATCCTGTGGAGCTATGAGCTAAACAGCGAGACGTTGGTGGAGGGTGACAGTGATGTGGGTGCAGAGAAAGCCTTCTGGTATTAGTAAGTGACTAAGTAACGAAGACAGTGTCATCCGGAGAAGAAAAGGAGCTTTACTAGGAATCCCGGGATGAAGGAAAACCGAAGGAGTTTCTTGAGCGCTGCGGCGCCCGTTTCGTCACTCCTCTTGTCCCTTCTTCTTTCTTCTCATCAGTCCGGTGAGCCCTTCTTCTTTTCTTCCTCCTATTTGTGTGTGTGTCCCCCCTCCGCCCTTTTCTTACCGCTTATTCATTTTTCTTCATTGTTTCTATTCAAAGCGAGTGTCTTAAGCCCAAAATCTTAAAGAGATTGATTGTGAAAATTACGCGAAGAGATTGCCGCCTCCTCGCATTTTCTTAATAACGTCTCTTTAGCCTTTCCCTTCGTGAGCATCCTTTTTCCGTCTTCTCTCTTGCTTTCGATTTCTCTGGAAAATCGTCGGCAATATGGTCGTCAACGCTGTAAGCCCAGTAGGATTTAACAAAGTCGAAAGAAATTCAAACGAGCTCGCTCGTCCTCTCATTGTAACTGCACCGGGCACGGTTGCTAACTTATTTAATTTAACTGCTAAAACTGTTCTCCAGGATTTTGCTACGAGGAAAAGGTTGAAAAATATCTGGGTAGGACGAAGGAGGTTGTAGGGGCATGCCGTGTTTCGTCAGATAACAAGTTCATCTCGCAGAGCGCAGGCAGAGGGCCGCTTGCTAGATTTTAGAGGTCGATAGGCCAGCCAGCAGCATGTGCTTCGTTCAAAAACTGCAAACTCGATTATGAACGCTCGCTAATTAACACGCCGTATCGCTCTATCGCGCTTCTCCCCGTCGTTATTGGTTCAGGGAGAATAAACATCGAGCGAGTTCGCCAAGCAAATTTTCTCTACTCAACGCGATTCTAGTTGGTCTCGTCAGAACGTTGTCGCTTCGCCACCTCGTTGTATCCCAATTCGTCAGCTGCCACCCTTCCTTCCGATGGACAAATTTACTTGAAGCCCTTGGCAAACCCTCACTCTTTGCCGGCGTCTCTATTCGTTAACATGTGTATTATATATGTACACAGGCCTACCCGGCTCAAGCACGCTAATCAGATTTGACAGCTGTGTGACACGATAGCTCAGATTTGACATAATCTACAAATTTGATATTCTCTGTATTCTTCCGTTCTTTATTTATGTATTACGTCAGTATCGAAATCTGGCATATCTAATATTCTCTATTATTTGGAAACATATTTTATTACCGACCAACAGTTTGAAGTCTATGAAAATCGTTCCATTTAGGCTCCTTGCAACTTATCGACAATCTTTGGACTTTTACGTTACAGTTTTCGAGTTGAAATTGGCAAATACGATGAGTCGGATGGGCACTCGCGTACCGTATTCTGAATTACAAAATATTCTGATCTGGTATGAACACATCACTTTAATGAAATGCGCGTTAAAGCGAATGACGCTCGTGTTGTGTTAAATAAAATTTGATCAGTTGCCATAAATAGGAAGTGAAAATGACAGCTGAGCGTCAGTGAGTAGTAGTTGAGACCTTCTCGATGCCACCAGGGAGCTCGGTCTGGCTGTGTACATTATTATCCCACTGCGGGCTACCAGGGATAGATATCGTGGATTTATAATACCACAGGGCCGCACGAATTTTATGAGGCTTTCTCGTAATTGGTTTTCGATCGCGTCCTCCTCCGTCTGCACAACTATCCAATTATTCAGTCGTCCGGTCGGTCAGCTGACCTTTTCTTGACCTACGAAACGTTAAACATCAATTACCAAAGCACACGAAAGTTTGAACCAACTCTTTCGCCTGTAGGCAAGTCGTTAACGACAGGGGGAATTATCGTTTTTCCTGAGCTTCGTGCTCCCGAGGCATATCCCCGAATAGTAGCGTTCATCCCGAGTGTGCCGGATAGTTTGAGAATAAAGCAGCGACGAAAGCTCCCCCGAAATGCTACTGGATGAACATCAGAAAGTGGTACTCAGTACTCGTAGCTCTAACGATCGGAGAAGTACATGGCAAAGACGCGGCGCCGTTCGTACGCGCAACCGAGCATACTCGGATCGTTAGAAAAGGAGTCCGTTGCGACGCCGATTGCTCCCCCTTGCCTGGGAATCGTAACTCGGATGACCACGTGTTACTGATTGCTATGTTGATTGGAAAATTCAAACAAAGAATTTGGCCGAGTGTCCTTAGCCTCTTGCTACCAACAGTTCTCTTGGTCTCTGCACGTTATTCGGGCTGTCCGATTTTCCAGAAGTCTCTGGTCAAAGGAAAGCCTTTTGTATTACGCGAAGAATCACGCCGTTAAAGGTGAAGAGAACAAGTGCGCACAAGAGTTTTTTTTTCTCCTGGGTGAAATGAAGACAAAGGGGTGGTGGACACGTAGGAGGAAGAAACGTGTACGGATATATCGGACACATGTAACGCCGCAAAAAGTTGACGGGGGAAAAGGGTTAGACTAGAACAGTCGAAGCACTTAACTCGAGGTTACTGCCGGTACTCATGGATGCTCCCCGCCGACCGTTGGGTAACTTTGCACTTTAATGGAACGATGACCTATCAATGTCTTCTTTCCACTTGCCGTTGAGAACACTGCAGGGTTGGCAAGCAGAGTTATGTAATGGCTTCCCTCTTTTCCTTTTCCCTTTTCCCTTTTCCCCATCTGCAATCCCGCCACATACTTCGTTCTTCCTGGTAGTAATATACGACTTACACGAGCATTGACGCATTATTCGGGAGTCGCGAAAATAACGTGAACGCATTTGGATATACATAAAGCCGAACAATAGGGAAACGTGGTAGGCGAAAGGTGAACGATACAGAAAGTTAGGCCGAAGTTCTGTTGGGGTATCATTTTTCCCATTGATTCAAACGGTATGGAGGCTTCGATTGGACAGAGCAGCAAAGAAAATAGATAAAAGAAATATTTGAACCGAATATCCTTCCACTGGAATTTACTTATTGAAATTTTATATTTTTCAGAAAAACAAATTTTTCGACCAAATTAATCGCAGATATAAGGCTCCTTGCGCGAAACTTCCTTCGAAAGTTATCGGAATGTGCGAATAATTGTGGTGAGAATTGGAACCCGTGCGATTCGCGTGCCCTCTGCATCTCCCTAATAAATTGTAATCGTTCCTGCTCGCAGATAATACTCAAAGTGTAACCCGAACTCGGCTAATCTCGCTGTTTTCGTGGCTCTAATTGCGCGCAGAGCCATGACTATCCGCCTACGTGTCTCTTCTGTCACGTACATACACTAGCGATGCGGTATATTTATATTTGTATTTCGTGCGGCACGTGTTAAATCGAGTCTTTACGAGCACAGATACTCATAGGTGTGTCTATGCTTGATTCGCCTGTAAATAATGTTGAATTTCTCAAGGAAACTAAGAGAAGAGTAAATGAAATGCGAGTAAATCATTATTAACAAGCGGCTCCGTGCCTCGCGGCTACGTCGTGGATAGATGTTTCCTTTTTCCTAAACGTCCTGAATTGTTTGCAAGTTGTCGGATAGCGAAATGGATAGAGGATGCGGTGTACTGTATCCCACAGAGAAATCCCGTTGGTGGTATTCCGAGTGTGACAGTCTAGCCAGGAATTATTGAATTGGGCCGGAAGCAAGGCGTATCACCGAGTTCTCTTCCAGACCCTCCCATTCACCCTCGTCCTCGTCCTCGTCCTCGATCCATCCCCGTTTGGCTCTGAGCGCGAGGCAATTGATGCTATTGCTAGTTTGCATTCGCGAGGGAAATCCTGGTGACTCCCACAAACCTCGTACCCCCATATACATACATATTTACCGATAGGTGGATAACAAAGTAACACTCGATTGATTGCCGACAGCTCATGTAATCGATGGCACCATTCGTGATCCTATTATTCTTCTAGGATCATCGTGGCCAAGTAAAGGCAAAAGTTGGGTGAAATGTCGCCGGATTGCCTGAACGTATCAGCATTTGTTTTTCCGCCAGTCGCGTCGCCACAGAAGCACCTAGGATCGAAATTCTTCCGCCAGGCATGTTGTTATCCAGGTCTTTGATTCGGGCGCTGCGTGCATCTTTCACTCGACTCGGTGACATTTACGTAGGCGGTTGCACCTTTAGAGGGACGGACAGCAGTTTCACGCGTTCTGTTCCTCGTCAAGAGAAGCGACGGAGCACGCGTACTTGGCCCCTGCTACCACAATTGAAAGAATCGATCCAATGAGCTTTCGAAAAGAAACTAGAGTACAAAGCTTGAATCACTTGAAGAATCGGCTGGTTCACTTGTTATTCTTCAGTTACACCAACGACTTTCACATCGGAATTTTACGAATACATTATTGGCACACACAGTCCACCAATAAGCCGATAAATATTGTACTCGACACGTAACGCTGAGTCAATACGACGTTCCGATAGAATTGTTCTAAAGGCAAATTGAGGTACTTCATGTTGGCATTGCAGTCACAGTAAAAATGCAGATGGTTGTTTCCAGGTTGTTGCTGGCCTTGCGCCAGGAACATGCATGACGTCACATCGGTACGCGTTGCCTTTCGTTTCGTTAGCTGGAAAATCTATTTCTTTTGGCCGTTCTCCCGTAAACGCTCCCTATCCAGATGATCCTCCATGTCGGGCGCCACGCTTGTTATTTCGAAGGCTCGTTGTCAGTTTGAGTCCCCCGATTGCATCGGCGCGCGTGTTGCCCAGTAGAAACGAGTGAAATCGAATCGAATCACATCGTCGCATCCTCTACCCTCCCTTGGTTAGAACCTTCGAGGGTTCGAACGCTCGAGCGTTGCGGACGATTCGAATGCGACCGATCGATCTTGTAACCAAACGAGCCAGCGTTGTCTGTAAAAGTGTACAGGCATTACCCAAACGGATGGTAACGCCAACAAAAACCAGTAACGTTAACGTGCTGCTCGCAGAGATCGGGAAGCGTGAAACGAGTTTCAGTGTTACAAAACGTACAATACTCTTTTTAATTGCTCGAAGGTCTGCCACAGAGATATTCGAATGATCAAAGCGAACACAAAGACTGTCCAGAACTGTGATTAATCGCGTGCACGAACCAAATTAATAGTTATTATCTAGTTGAAGTTGATGCT
>NW_014334044.1:103671-107678 GCF_000341935.2 Cephus cinctus | reverse complement strand
CACCCACCTCCCTGCGACATCGCTATCCTCATCGCTATCGATGGCGTGTCTAATACCAGGTCAAGGGTTGCCGCGCGACAAATCGATTACACCTTGTCGCGCCGAATGTCCTGCATATCCGGAAAATTTTGTTTCACGTGTCTTCAGTGCCTTTATTTTAATAGATTCTGTCAAGTATATCTAGGCTAGACTTTATTTGGTTATTGCTGGGATAGTGTCGTAAACATTCTATGCGCCTATATGCTCAAAGGGGAAACGCGAATGGCGACTGTATCGTCCATTGAAAAAGTCAAAGAGGATCGCGAGTACCGGTAACGGGCTGCAGAGTTCCTAGATTCGAATAAGAGTTTCCTAGGTAACTGGTAGCAGTACTATTCGCGGCACGTAGGTGGTGACCGAACGAGCGTAACCCTTTTCTTCGTCGCTCCCTTCCTCTTACTGAGCTTTCCATTCCTTCTTCTCGTTCCTCCCATTCTTCGTCCTCGGAATGGCGCTTAAATGAAGATCCCTCTAGCCCTTGGCTTTAACGCCCGCAGCCGTTTCCTCACTTTCATACACACGCCGAAACTTCCGATCGCTCCAGCCAGGCTCATCCGTAACCTCCTTCCCGTCGTCCTCTCTTCGAGCCTCTTGGACCACCCTGGGACATACATTTAACGTGCGTCACGGCCGACCTACGTGCCGCTGCCGGTGCTCCCTCTTGCTCTTGTTGCCCCTATACGTTTCCCAGCCTGTGCTTCTGCTGCTGCTTTCACTTTGGCTACTGCTCCGAGTACAAGGTTCTTTGTTCTCTCTGGATTTTCAGGAATCCTGTCGTGTCTATACATCTACAACGTACGTCCTATGAGAGAGAGAGAGAGAGAGAGAGAGAGAGAGAGAGAGAGAGAGAGAGAGAGAGAGACAGGGGTAAAGTGCTCTCTAGAAATTCATAGACGTTTAACCTCCTCAGCCCGAAATATTCCAAAGCCCGGTAAAATTGTCGATTGAGAATGTTGAGCAACCTGTAGATATTTCGAAAAGCGCTGATCCGACGATCCTCGATCGTCCTTGCAGCCGGTTTGATTCAGTCCTCGGTTCGATTGATGTTCGAGGGGTTGCCTTTGCCGAGCTTTAATTTATCAGCGACTTTCTGCACCATTCGTCGTTCCTAAAGCTCGTTTCGCCAATTCCACCTTTTCATCCAACTTCCATTCGGCTACAGAACGCGAGTATTACGTACAAGAGCATTACGAGATTGTATAACGGGCCGATTGGATTTCCCGATGACTCGGTTACTTTATGGTGAAGTAAATTCACGTTATCGCGAGTGCTTCCTCCAGCTCTCCCGCATCCTTTACTGGTAGCAGTATTCTCCGGCTATCGGCTGTATATAGTTACAGTGGTGGTAACGGTATAACAGCACTATTGTTAATAGAGACTTTGTTTCACTTGTAATCGGAAACGTACTTACGCTCACAAGTGCACGAGCATTCGAGTTTCCTTGCGCTTTCTCATTTCTATTGGCAGCGCAGGTCGTCGACGAGCTCTCGAAAGTGGGCATTATGACTATCGAGATAATATTTGTTTCCTATCTGAGAATCTTTTTTCAAAAAAAGAATCTTCTTTCGAGGATCAGTAGAAGTCAGAGAAACAGTCGAAAGGTTGAAAGAATCGCATCGAGTTAGCTGATGCCGGTGTGCGAGGGTTCTTCTTCTCTGCCTCCCTTGTGCGTTACGCTCACTAGCTCATGCTCTTCATTCGTTCGAGAATGTTTTATGGGAATTGCTTCCGCCAGTGACGCACGCGCGCGTTTCTGTTTTGTATTGCCTGTACAAGTTCTGCGTTATTTATATTATGACTTTATTGATATACAAGACACGCTCGGGGCTATCGTTTATTCGTATTTGCTGCAGCATCATCATCCATTCTCACCTGACTGGACACATCGGCCAAAGTGAGAGAAAGAGAGTTACCGTGGAGGATGAGAAGCATCGTGAGAAAGACGTCGAATTTAGGAAACGATGCCGATGCGCCAACACGCTGCCATTAATGGTGGCAGCGTCGACTGAATTATTCAATTCTTCCACAATTGCTTAATTTTACCCATTTTTAGCCAATAGCGATCACTCGCACTTATTGGTTCAATATATTTTATTATAATTTCATTTTATTTAGCCATCACTCGACTTTAACAAGCTCCCGTCCAAATGACTGACCATCTACATAGGCAAACTTGGTAATTTCACTAATCTCATAAAACCCATGAAGTTTCTAGAATTTTCTCGAATCGATTGACCGTGCTCGTTCGTGAAACATGTTTTCAGCTACGCTGCCAGCGACGCCGATTACAGTCGCAAACGATTCTTTGATTAGAGGTTGTTGGACGTGGTCGCGTGATTCAGGAACGTTATCCGGCGTCATCGCGACTACGCGTTTTTTCCCACCTAGACTACCTGAGACCTCGCACCTGGTACCTGCTATCTATCACTTACCACCTACCACCTACCACCTACCACCTATCGTCTACGTTCTTGCTTCTTGGATTTGAAAAAACTTCTCGTTTCTCCTTCATATTTTTCCGAGGTAGAACATTCTTTCTTCTCTCACTAAAAATCGGTCTTCCTTTCTGGTTGTAATAGTTGTGGTTCGTGTGAGATTCCATTGAATTCATTCGAAGCAACAGGACTTTGTCTCCAAGAGACTTTTGCTTAGCACTTTTCGTAATTGGAAGCCTAAAGTTCACAGGGGGTCTGCAGCGTTTTGTGAAACGATGAGACGGAGAGGGAGATGAAAACTTTTCGGATCTCTAGCGTGGCCTTCATTAGTCAAAGCGGCTCAGCAAACTTCAAAGAAACAAATGACACGAATATTTCATCCTTCGCTTCCACGCAGCTTGTGCGTTTGGCGTTTGGGAGAACTGCTTTCGACGAGCGGCTGTACTTAGGGACTAGCAAAATTCCCTACCCATTGTTTATCGGCGAGACGTTATCAATTGTAATGGCTCATAAGAGCCGATCGATTTTGCTCTTGAAAAGTCCACGATCCATCGATCCTCACTTTCAATCGAAAGGATTGGCGAGCACGGTGCCGCATACAAATGTGTGCAAACGGGCCGAACGTAAACCGCATGAAGCGTATAGAATCGATTGGTGCCTTTGCTCACAGAAAAGCACGCGACTTTCTTAGAAACTTCTATTTTGGTTGCACAGCGTGAGTTCCGCTCTGTCCCTCTGCGTGTCCTCTTGGAAGTACATCAAATTCTGTGCTTTCTATCGTCACGCATTCTAGTCCGCATGCGGCTAGAGGTCTATGATGCAAATCCAATTCACTAATTCCTTTGGTTTTCTCCATCTTCGCCCCCCCCCTCTCTCTCTCTCTCTCGCGCCTGTTCCTCTCCTCGAGAGCATAACACAGCCGCTTCGGACGGCTTGGCTTATGGTTGCGGCTCACGCACAAGCGCTCCTTAAGAATTACACCCTCCTAAATTTCTACACCATCTGATTGCACTTAACTGCCTGACTAATTAATTGCATAATTTATTGGTTGCTCCGATAAAGCGCTGATTTAATTTAGTGCCAGAGGCCTCGGGGCAATAAGGAAACTGCGTTTTCAAACTGAATGATAGTAACTTCAGACATTACCATTTATTTTCGCAGTCATGACTAACCTTCTGCGTTGCTGAACTCTAGTTATCGCTCGAACGGAGGATTCTTAACTGTGACTTTTTGGAAAGCCTGGACAACGCCATTTCAAAATTATGCCCCGAACCCAAGTAACCTCATTTTCCTCTAGCTGCTCGTTAAATTTTGCTGGCTTCGCCGAAGATCTTCTCCTGGCTCCTATCCAAACATACATTTTGGCTGGCTTTCTTGTCCGCAATGAAGCACAAAGCGATATAGTATAGCACCGTGACGGCTTTTGTCACATGAACTTTTCCGCATAATAGAACACACACTGGAAGTGCATCCGATACTGCCCAAGCATCGCATTACAATTGCTTTATGAAAAAAAAAAAAAAAAAAAAAAAT
>NW_014334044.1:87765-103616 GCF_000341935.2 Cephus cinctus | reverse complement strand
GAAAAAAAAAAAAAAAAAAAAAAATAATGTACATTTTCAGTGGAAAATACAAAGGTTCATCGAATATCCGAGTAGATTGACTCGCTTTCCTTTTTAATCGGGACACCCTATCGATCTAGTCGTAGCTGATTGAGTGGAAATTACGAATATAGCTCGAATCTCCACTCGACGTAAATTTCCTCGTAAAATACCTATCGACGAACGCGCGCGCTCCCTCTTCTTTGATAAGTTTGTTGATAAGTTTATTTATTGATTTTGTCGGGCCGTTAGCTTGGGGCCAAGTAGATATACCTATCTCGCGCTCCTCCCTCTCTCTCTCTCTCTCTCTCTCTCTCTCTGCGACCTTTCTCTATCGCTTTTCATCTCTTATTGCCGAAGAATCTGTCTTAAAGGTTCCTCTACTTTCTCTTAGTTTTTATTGTGACACTCTCCTCTTGAACACAGTCATTTACATTTCATACATACGTCATCATACTCGTTATATTGTACGCTACTATAACGGCTTTGCAAACACTCGAGCAAAGCTGCAGACTAACCGCGTCATGACGCCTTACTCTAACTGAATCAATCTCATTCAGTATTTTGCGATGCAGTGAATCATTGAAAAACGTACGATGGAATCAATTATATTGACTAATTGTAAATGTCTCGTACATAGAGTTCGGATCTTCTGCCCTCAACACGTCCGTCTGCTTTTTCTTTCGATCAGAAATTATTCTTATTATTCCCATCTAGAGGGTGGGAGGGGGGCATGTGCTTATCCCTAATCTCTAAACGGTAAACAAGGCGCCAAATACAGTCTACTTCTTATTCCTTCTATTTCTTTTTTCTTTCTCTTATTCCTTTATTTAACACTGCCGCTACAAGAGTTCTCCAGCCAGTAGCAGTTACCCAGGCGTTTCCTGGTTCTCTTTGGCGGTTTAACTCACGCTCGTAGAATTCGTTTCACAGCCTACGTACAGCCCCTGTGACGTGACTCTTCTTTGGAGGTTTCGTACGTAGTATATACGTAGTACTGTACATAGGAGAGGGTACCATGGAGGAAAAAGGAGCGGGGTGGGGCAGGGAGTAAAACTGGACCCCCATGGAAATCATTGATCCTTCTTAGTGCTGGCAGGTTTGTCGAGCACTATTATATGAGTATTAATGTGAACACGGAGCACGAAAGCACGAAAGCACAAGGAAGGAAGAGTGTCTCTTATAAGGATGTGCCTTAAGGCAACGTTACTTCTTTCGAGCAATACTGCGAAGCACTTACCGGCGCCGTGTGCTTTCAGTTTACGATGTGACGCTCAATCGAAAAGGTTTCCTGTGCATTCGAGAAGGATTCTTGCTCGTTCTCTCTTGCTCGACCTCACTCCCACACACGTCTCCACGCGCTGAGGTCTTAGAACGACTCCTCTTGCAACTGTTGTTGCTTCCACTCTGCATTCGAGGGTTAACCTTAATGCGAGCATTTACCAAATTGCCTCGCGTTAAGTACATCATTTTTGTAAAGTCTCTTTCTGCCTTGGCGTAATTACAATTTTATATTCGGCGCACAATTTTTTGTCCCTACCTCGTCTACGGGACGAGTAATTCAATTACGGGCATCCAATTTTTGTTGGCAAAGCTTTCAATGATATTTACGATTATTCTTTGCCTCTTGAGATTTAATCTTTCGTTATTTGTTTATCTCAAACAAGCGTCAAAATGGTATCGCTTTCGTGGGCAGGATCGCGCAAGGAAAGTTTATGATTGAACTTAGCCAACCTGGCAAATACTTATTGATACGCGCGGCCGACTTTGGTTCACTGTGTTTCGCTCTCCGTTGCGTCGTTAAACGATCTCCCATTTTCATCTGTATCTCCGTGCACCTTGTTCCCGTAGTGCAGCTTCAGCGCGTCGTAATACTGGCCTATGCTCAACTTTCCTACTTTCATTTTTCTTTCCCTTTTTTCATGTAGACTCCTCCCTTTTCCACGTATGATTTTCGATTCGTACTTAGCTTTGGGAATGTCTTTATCGACTTTCCCGTACTCGGTCCCAATTACCCACATCGGTCCACCCCCTTTGAGCGGCACTTTGCTTCTTTTAGTTTAGAGGCTTCGTTAGCCCGCGAGACCCGAGCGAACCTTCCATCGCATCTACATTCCTGTTATGACAAGGGAGTTAAATCTATTGGACGTGAGCCAGGAATGAATTATTTACTGTCCTTTCCACCTCCCTGTCCTCCATTCTCTTCGTCGAATTGGATCACGCTTACTTCTCGCTTACTCTCTCACTAATCGTCATTGAACTCGAATTATTACCAAATACTTAAGAACCATTAAGTCAGATATCATCGGTATCAAGAACATCGTGCACTGCACTAACCAAAAGCAAACCTGGTCATGTTTTTATCCTGATGCAATTCGTGGATATTTGTTTTCGTATTTCTCGGCATTTCTCAAGAGAAATGTATTACTTCAGACGTCGTATTAAAGACTGATTCCTCGAAACTACAGTCCCGGCGCACGACAGTTATCGACCGAAACAGGTAAAACAGAGCCCAGCTTGTCCGCGTTTCAAAGATAAAGGGGACCAAAGCTCGGCTAAAAGAGAAAAGTTCGCCTCGTGGTGGGTGGTGGTGTCCGCAGAAGCTATCGCCTTCATTCCATTGTATTTGGTGAATTTTCATGATACTCTTTCAATATCACGTCAGCGAAATCGCAAATGGCCAGGATGAAAGATACGAAAAGGGCTAAGGTCGACGGAAAACGGGGATGCTGGATGTTGGACCGAGTATTTGACTAGATGTAGGATGTGGTACGGTGGCGCGCGATTATCTATACGTAATATTGTAGAACTAGGTGGCCACGCAGACATCACCGCTCATGGAGAACGAATGAGTAAATGAGCGAGACAAAGAGGAAGCGAGATGAAAGGGAAAAGTTGGTAGCTTTTCGGTTTAATACCAAAGTACTGTTTACTTGGTGCTAGCGCAGTAGTAGCAGCTCTCATCAGCAATTCCATAGTTTCCCCTCGTGCCTCTCAGCGTCCATGTCTTATCTTTAGATTCTCTGTCCTGAGATCTCGATTCTTCGTACGCGAGGCACGTTCCAAAGTAACTTATAATTGACCGAACGTTTGCCCGTGACAGTTCTTGTTCCTGCCTCTTCGTGCTGCGAATTGACGAAATTGCCACGGACTTCGAGGAAAACGCGGCCCAGTTCAGCCGATCTCGGATCTCGAAGCCAAGAGCCGCCAAGACGAAACGCGAAGCACAAACCGTCGTAGCTGTCCAATTCCAGGTTGTACGTGAAACAACCTAAAACTTGAACGATCGACGTGTCAATTTGTGTCTTCCGTTCACGGTAGATTCTTCTGACGGCTCGAGTCTCCGTATAGTCTCGAGATGATCGGGACACCAGGAACTGGACCTCCATTCAAAACAGCTGTGCACCCTATTCTAAAAATTCACGTTCTCTCGCTATCTCAAAATCCAACGCCCTAGTACTTTAAACGTTTGATTCTTCTAAACTCTTGATACCTAAAGCATAAAATAAATTTGTACTGCCTTTCCTCTTTCTGACGTTTCTACCTGGGATTTTCGAACCTCGTGATTGTGTCGACGTAACGACAATCTCTCGTGCCGTGTCCCTGGTGTCCCCTATTGTCCCTAATGACACGAGACATGCGATGCGCTCTATGGCCATTTATAGTTATATCGAGGTCGAACGCACTATTTAGACGAAAGCCTATACGAATTCAATGCAACAATCATGTCATTTGACTATGGACAACTGCGGTGCGTTTGCTAAATTCACATTCGGAATCACCCACACCGTAGAACACAAAGAATCGTAAGATATGGTTTGCGACATCTTAACCAGCAGGAATATTCGGATTCCTAAAATTCTCAAAGGAAAGAAATAACTTTGCTCACGCTCGACTAGTCGCCGGTGCCGGTGCTCCGCAAAACTCGTTTATTAAAATTCCGTCGATCGGCATATTCTACCCCAGAAAATATCCCAGCCTGTTATTGGAAGCAATATTTTTGACGTTACCTATTGTCGAGGCTCCCGGTAGTATGTGCTTCCCTGCTTCTATGCTTCCAGTCTCTACGTATCCATATCTATATTCATTACAAGTCGTATTCTGTTCTGAGTATATGGGTGTTCGCTATATCTCTTCCTGCCATTGTCGCGCGCCTAAAAATTCCAATAAACTCCCATTATTATTATTATTATTATTATTATTATTGCCACAACTGAAATAGAACCAGAGCGGGGTGCGTAGTTCTCTGTAGATCTAGATAGCAATGACTAATGAGTGCAACGTATGTTTTATATACATATAGTACTCTGCCACCGAAACGGCTGCTATGATAAAATTATTCGGAGAAAAAGATTATGAGAAGGGAAACAAAGACAACGCGAAAAATGCGAGATGCATTTCTCCGTAAAAAAGTGTGCATCGAAATTTACTAGGTTATCTTTATTGAGAGTCACAATTAACTAGATATTCAAAGTAGAATGTATGAAGTTGGTGATCTAAGCCGAACAAGAATGGCCGCTTAACGTTCCACCGATGACTCCTTTACGTTTTTCCAAAACTCGCTATGTTCTACTAAGTTGGAGTATTCTCAAAACATTTTTTGACGAGCTTCCAAATCTTTCCCAGTTTCTCATCGACCCGATGTCTCTGCCCCTTGTGGGAACTCGGCCCGTTTCGTCCAGCAGCTGTTGTGCACTTTTACTCCCTCGGTATTTGAAGCTATATTATTATTCGTAGCGGTGGCACGTCATATTCTTTGGCCTATCGTCATCCTTGTCTTACCTCTTTCGATTTACCATCTTCCGAAAGAAACTCTGAGACTCTTTAAAAATTGGCAGTTTCTTCCTTTTCGCAAGTTTTGCTGTTCATTAAAAAGTCTAATAACTTTTCCCTTTTGGCCTCGAGGCTTCAGTCTCGTTGATTGCCAAGATTTTGGCTTGCCAGTATAGAGCGCATATACAACAGATCATTTCGGAGGATTGTGAATGACGGATGAAAGAGGAGAAGACGCATCACTTTGGCCCGGTAACGACGAGTCGTACATCTTCGCTTAACGATGATCGTCCTGGTCCTCGCTGTCAAGCCCGCAGAGACTCGTAACCGTCGTAATTGTTGCCATCGTCGCTTGACGTTGTATGCATACTGCACGGTACGCGTTGCGAGATGAGACAATGCAAGGACAGAAGAATTTTCGAAAGATCGAAACGATAAAACGAGACGACAAACGTGCTTGACTTTAGCATACCTATCTGCATCATAATGAAAGAAGGCAATTACGCTTTGACTACGAGCTTCACCGCCGAGTCCCTTTATAAATTACTGATAAATGTGCCGGCATTCGCAAACGGGAGTTTCGGGGGATATTGTCGAAGTCACAGTGACATTGGTTCGGATTAGGTCGAACAATCGACGCGCCCTATGTATTATAATCTTTCGCGCATTGTACTTCTTTATCAGTGATGAGTTTCGCGTAGGCCCCGTCGAGGGCGTATTTTCATCTAACTTCGTGAGCTTAAACTTTGTTTCCTAATGGAGTGGGTTTAACTTGCTGACAATTACAGAAAGACCAAACGAGACCAAGAAAAACTAACGTTCAATTTACTTGATGATATTTTCTTTGTAACACCCTCATCTTAAAGGTCTCGTTTAACCCTACTCCTACCAGGCTGTCACTTTGTAACTTCAGCTTCTGTAATTACATTTATTTTGAAATGACATTTCGAGTACTTTGTTGTTCGATATTTCTAGTATGAAAAAAAAAACTTTTTTTTCAGGTTTTGTACTAAAAGTTTAATGTTTTACGTATCAAATGTCAAAGTCACGTCGCAGTTGTCTGGGTCGGCGACAGAGCCCGACCTCCGTGAAGTTGGCCCCTCATTAAGAAAATTAATAAAAGAACATTAGAGTTCTGCTTGTCTCCGGGAGAGTTCTAGAGTTCCTGACAGTTTTCAGAAATAGTTCTGTCGATTAAATCCAAAAAATAGCGATATTCGGAAATTCGAAACCTTTGCTTTCATTCGTTTAATGTTATTTCGATGTACGCAGTCACTTGCAACTGAGTTTGATCGATATGATGCGATCGGTCGATACAATTGAAGATTTTCGGATGAAAATGGGAAAACTTGGGCTCTTTTTTTATCGCGTCGGAAGGTTTCTAGTCGAAGATGAACATGATGAGAGACGAGAGAGAAAGTGTCAGGGAAAAAAATCACTGAACAGAACATCGATCACGCGAGTTTTCCTTTTTTTTTTCGTTGAGCTTCTTGGTATACGTAGTCACGCACTCTGTGGGTCGAAGGCTCGAGCTGTCGAAAGTTCAATGGGCAAAGGTCCGTTCGACATATGTGCACGCGCGCCCTGGACCACATCTTCAAATTTCTACCACGTTCGTGTCGGACGCTTAACGTGTCTAACCACACCGCGGAGAATAACTAATGAAACGTTGTTATGCCGCGGAGCTTAGGATCGGTTACAGAAATAAGGACAGCAGGGATATGGATATGAATAGGGACAGGGGCAAGTAAAGTGTTCTCGGCGACTGAAAGGCCAAAGAGAAGGATAAAAGCCCGGAAGGTCAGAGTCGATCTATAAGTTCCAAGTAAAAAGAACATGGTTCAGCCTCTGGCAGTGCCCATCGTTTCGGGCTCGCCGGGTAGACATCCATCAACCAGCGGATGCTTGTGGTCTGACGTCATTAGCAAACGGCACCGGGCTTTCGAGTGACTCGAGTATTTCCAAAGTGGGTTTCCCTACTTAGCCAAACTTACTTCGCGCAAGCTCGTGCCGGTACAGCTCGATTTTTAATAAGTTCCTCCCATTCCTTCTCTTGCTAGCACTTCAATTTGAACCTGAAAATGAAAATGTAAATGTTGGTGGAAGCGGAAACGAAAGTATATATACATATATATATATCGCGTTCAAAGAACTTTCTCAATAAGTTTGTCGGGTAGTCGCGCGTATACTTCCTGGCAGACCGAAGCAGCAGCAGCAGTACCCTGAGCATCATCATTTGATTTTTTTTCGGCAATCGATATTATTACGGAATAAAGCGTGGTCAGCGGGTCTCGATTCGTCGTCTCCTATCGATCAACGAACCAACATTAGTCTACGTCGCAACTAGCAAGATAAACTGGCGGGCGGAATCAACATGACCGAGAGCGCGAACCACACGTTCTTTTCCCTCTGACCCTCCTCAAGTAAGGTTCTTGGTGGTCACCACTAGAAACTGGAGCAACCAAATTTACATCGAAGTCAAATGGCAGCTGCCATAGGGTAGCGCTGCTGGCTGCTCGAATAAGTAGGTTTAACACGCAGCAAGCATCGGGGATGGATATCATACCTATGATAACGTACGTTCTAGGGCATAGCCAGGCCCATGTTACATATATACCTAGTGGGACATATTGGAACGGACATGGAACTCAAGGCTATCACTTTCCTGGCATTAGACAGCTATTGATTGTATAGTATCTCTCAGAATATAGAGCTCTCCAAGGAGCAAAGTCGATAGGATTCGGTTAATCGATTCTTTATCTGTAACTGATGAGATTTCATATCTCGTTCGTTGAGAAAGTGCCTCTGTCCTTCTGTCGCAGAATGCGCTGCCAAAGGCGGTAGCGGTGGATCGGTCGTCGAGCATCATCCTTCTTCCTTTTGGGAGCAGCCCTTCAGTCAACCCTACTTCGACAACACGACAAGAAGAGACACTACGACGACGGTTGGTCAGTCGGCGTATTTACACTGCAGAGTACGAAATCTTGGTGATCGCGCGGTAAGTCTTGCTCACTGATATTAACTTTCTTCATAAAGTAAATCAATCCATATTAATATTATATTGGTTATTTCCAAGAGATTAACGTAAGGATTAAGACGCACAGAGTTTCGATGTAATATTTCTTCATCCCGTCAGTTCGTTAGTGTCGAATTAGATGTACACGCGATTGGAATCGGAGAAATTGGATTTTACGTTTCTCACGTAAATCCTTTTTTCCCAGCGTTAACTCATCGATATTTTACTTGGGTTGTAGTTCGATGCACATTGACGTAACATCAAAGTCTGACGAAAGCATTTCCTTCATTGAGCTTTTTGAACTATTATATTTTCTTTTCGAAGCTCGTATATATATATTCAAAGCGAGCGAACGGCGCCAGGATAACTACGACGTTAGGCGGGCAGCTCGAAAGCGATGAACGGATCGTTAAAGGGGGTGTTCGGGCTCGAGTAATTTCGCGGCTAGATGCGTGGCCGGATGGCCGGGTCGCGGCATCCGCTGAATAGTGACGTTCTGCGTTATCTGCCTTACCATGCATCACTCTGTGACGTGCGGAGTTGGCCTCTCTCGCCTAAATCGTTCGAATCGGCAATAGTCGATCGTAATCGACAACAAATCAAATTTCCCTGGCGCCGTATGCTCGTCCGCAAGTCTGGCGTTTCTATCCATTCGAAAAATGAGGATCAAAATGATTTTCGAGTAAAGCATTACGTTTCCGAAGTTTGCCGAAGCGACGATAATCTCTAGTATTTAAATGCCTTGTAAATATTCATCAGAAACGTCGTAGTGCTTTAACACGATAGAAAGAGTTGATTTAATGGTAGATAAATACTTGATACCTACCGTACGCGGATTTAACTTAATGTGACGTATACGTAGGTTTCCTGGATTAGGAAAAGAGATCTGCATATCCTGACTGTGGGGATCCTGACCTACACGAATGATCAGCGATTTCAATCGTTACACAGCGACGGGAGCGACGAGTGGACTCTCAAGATCAGCTCGCCGCAGGTCCGCGACAGCGGTACATACGAATGTCAAGTATCGACCGAGCCGAAGATCAGTCTCGCCTACAGATTGAGCGTAGTCGGTTAGTAAGAAGGATTTTTCTTCTCTTTCGTTCCTTCGGGGCGATTCAGTGAAATATGTAATCCGAGTAGCATCCTAAAGGGAGAAGGGAAAAGTCCTACGTTAGGCACACGTTTACTTATGTGCATATCGAAAACAGAGGTTTTGTGTGCACAGTGTCGAAGGCAATGATCATTGGAAACCCGGAACTATACATCAGGAGCGGAAGCGATATCAACTTGACCTGCGTCGTACTGCAAACACCAGAACCGCCATCCTTCATTTTCTGGTGAGTCTAATTCGCTTGTCACGGTAGCCTTCCAGACACATGCTTATACGGCAGAGACGTCACGACAAATCCCAAACGCTTTAGTAGCATGTGGCTGACACGTTGATTATTATACGTATAACAAGTGAGCTATCCAGTTCGGTAAATTGAACGTCGACGATTACCATCGGTAAATGCGAGGGCACATTTTTCATACTATCTATTCAGTGGGATGGCGGGTAACGCTGCGACGGTGAACTGACGCAAGCTGTTTTTTTTTTTTTTTCAAATTCGAAGGTACAGGGGCGAGCACGTGATAAACTACAGTCAACGAGGTGGGATCAACGTTGTGACGGAAAAGCAAACGCGAACCTCACGAATTTTGATATCCCGCGCAGTTCCGGCTGATTCTGGAAATTACACCTGTGCACCTTCCACGGCAGAATCGGCCAGTGTCCTCGTACACGTACTCAATGGTGGGTGAGTCTTGTATATATCTCTGTGCCTTCCGTTCTCACGCTGTAACCTTACGAGTACATATTTTCTTGAATTTTTCATTATATCTTTTTTTTTTTCGTTTTACCGTGAGAAAAACAAGAGCAATTCGTAGCGACACTGTCGATCCTGGTGGCCATATCCAGCCTTTGCTCAGATAACTCTCTTACGAGCTGTTGGAAAAGTCATTTCTGACCAAGGGATAAAGAAAATCGAAAGAAGGATTGGCTTTGACGGCGGTCGCCCTTTTGGTCGAGCCTGACTTTGCTGAAAACGTGGAATAGGAGATATAGGATTATCGGCCGATGGACAGAAGTAACAAGTTAAAGGTGTAATGTTCTCGGATGTGGTTGTGATTCTGCCGATGAGTCCAGAAGGCAAGAATGATGCCGACGAAGGCAAAGTACGAGTAGCCGGTGTCTTGGCAATCGAAGTAAATAGAGGAGTCTAAGTTTACGGTTCCCATAAATTTCATGGACGCCGATAAACTAAAGGGCAGGAGTCATAAACGCGCGGCAAGGAACGACGCCAGTCGCGGCGACGGTACTGCCGCCAGGAGCTCCCCGGGTCTTCCTCGTTCCATTTTGGGCACCGCGTAAGGCACCGCCGAAATAAATCCTTCAGATAAGTCTACTCTCCTTCTCGCTCTTCCTCTCCTCTGCCACCGAAATTCTAGCTCGAGGGATAAATCAGTCGAGATATTGTCCCATGCAAATCCCTGTCAGCTCTACTCCCAAGCCCCTTTCGCTAGGAGAGCATACGCCTCGATTTAGGTATGTACGCACACGTACTATATACCTACATTATTCTGGAAACAAGCGGCCTTCCTATCTTCTTCCAGATCCCATTTCTGGCTCTTCTTGATCTTGTTAGATACTCTGCGAACTCTTTGTTCATTTTATCGAGCGCAGTTCCAATCGTTTCGAATCCTAAATAAAAAATTCAAAACATCTTTTCGTTGACTGATCGGAGCAGAAGAGCCGTCTTTGCAATTCATTTTCACACAAAACAATAGCAACGTTATTAAGTCAGTTTGAAAATGGTTGTTCGTTCCGAAACAATTGTCAAAAGTCGATGCTGAGCAGGATGTTTTTCTTCTCTCGCTGTAATCCATTGAAAATGCTGCCAAAAAAAAAAAAAACAGATCCTTGACGAATTTCGCGAGTATGCTCGAATTATAGAGAAAAAAGCTTTCTGCTAGTTGTACCAGTCCAGACAAAGGGTAGCGAGATGGTCATGACCACTGCAGTGGGCCAGGGTCTCGCTATGGCTACTTGCAGCTATAGGAGAATGTGGCGGTTCGTTGTAAAAGTGTTAAAAGGGTTGCCGTCGTATGATAAAGGCGTCTGACATAGCTGCTCCGGCATCGCGGTACGTGCAGCGCATAATTAAACACCACTCTGAGGAATGGCGGCGACAGTTCACGACAATGCTAAATCAGTGCTCGTATTTTTCGAGCTCGTCGTGAGAAATGAACTGCGCCCCTCCCGCCCCTACCCAGTGTTGTACAGTATAGCCGGTGCGAGGAACGCGAGGAAAGAAAAATATTGGCAGCGCCACTGTTTTATCAGACGTGCCGGGACAGGAGAGGATTGACACAGTGGAAGAGGAAGATTAAGACGCGTCTCGCAGTTTATTCGACAGAGTCCCCTTTTACAAGAACAATCGCATTTCTTCAAGTCGACTGCTCGCTATCGGTTCGAATGTATCCGGCGAACGGTGCTATGGTCGAAGCAGGTAGCGTTACTGCCAGTGGTAGTAGTAGTACTAGTGCCTATCGCGTTGGAATAATCGACTGCTCGAGTTAGCTTGTCTCGTGGTAGATTTACCGAGGGGTTGGAAAGTCTCGAGGGAGCTTCGGAGTATGGATTAGAGATGCTGTAGACGTGGATTGAGAATGTTCTGTACGAAAACAGGAAAACAATAGCCCTGCTTCTTCGAGTGCCTGCAGAAGTCAGGTTTGCAATGAGCTCCTTGCTTAATTGTCGCGATTCGCTTTGTCAATTCGGCACTTTTCGGCCCACCCAATTCTCCTAGGACCATGAGAAAGTTTCAATACATCTGTCACCGAGAAACATCGAACTTTCGAAAACCCTCTCATTCACTCGTTCCGCGTCCGTGACTTTTGATTCAATAAGTGCCAGAGGAAGGGCTGTACGCTCCCCCCAGTATACGCATCACCTTTCTTTCACTTTCTCTCGTTCTTTCGCTTTGCCTTATTTACTCGTCAACCGATGCCATCCTCAGTACTAATTCTTACTAACTAGATGGGCACGTATTCTCATATGGTTTCTCACGTTCGTGTAAGATGGCAATGATTAGCCGGAGGTTGCAGAAGGTGGTTGCAAGATTTGGTAGCTCGCACGGTCGGTATATAAACCAGACTACCAGTAGGGCATACGCGATACGTCGCTCGCAAGCGCAGCGTAGTAGTCGGTAGTCTACCTGATAACCTATTGTACGCAGACTGGACATAGATTTTTCTCGTAATCGCAAAGTTTACATTTAAAGTCTGCAGTGAGTCGGATTGCTGAACTTTCCAGAGACATCCCTTGTAGGTCTATCATAAATCTACATGGACGACAACGTGTATACGCGGTCGAGCAACAACAAGCAAGGGATCGAGAGGAACGCGAGGGATAATGCTGTGTCCGCACTCGGCATCCAGGTCCTCGATACACTTTGAGGACAGCTAATGAGAGTAGGAATCGCATTGGCGGACTGCCGTACTCATTATGTTTAATGAAAGGACTTACGAATGACAATCAGCAACGAGGGAACAGAGGCCATATAACGCGTGTCGGTTTGCCTAAGGCAGCTAATTAAATTATACGTGCTCTTGCTTTTCTCATTTTTTATCTTTTTCCTTTTATTAAGCTATTGATGCGTCACTGTATAATGGCCGTGGTCAATGGGAAGTTTTTCCGATACCGTGGGTACAGTAATGAGCTTGCTGCCGGAATTGCA
This sequence comes from Cephus cinctus, assembly GCF_000341935.2. NCBI lineage: Eukaryota > Metazoa > Arthropoda > Insecta > Hymenoptera > Cephidae > Cephus > Cephus cinctus. The sequence goes on along the minus strand of NW_014334044.1, from coordinate 91,028 downwards.
ATTTGAGGTTAATAGCGATTCTCTTTTAATCGTTCTAAAGATATACGAAGGAACATTTATTGCCGGTTGTATCGGGCGACTCGGTAAAATAAGGTGTACCCGGACAATAGGAACAATAGGATTTTTTCATCGGAAACATAAAATCGCAAATGACTGCCGTTGGTGCGAGTAAAATTGAATTTGAAAATTGCAATGAATTCGTTCATATCAGTATCCAACTCGTTTCGCTCTTTCATCGATTCTCTTCAACGTAAAGTTAAAGTATCCCTCGATCCTCCAAATCCGTGTATACAATCCCATTGTTCGATCTTCGACAGTTTCTACTATCCCGCTATCAGATGCGTTCTTAGCCTTCACTTTTCGACCTTTCGTGCCTCTCATCCTCTTATATCCCAACACTCTCTTGGCTCGACCTCTTGCTCTTTTGAAAACCGTCCATTTTTTTCATAAAATGCCAGTGCACGTTTCACCAAAAAATGTGCGCTTCTATCGTCGGTGAACGCTTTTCGTATAGTTCGGTTATGAATAATGTGAGGGTCCTTCGGGATCTTAGCTTCCCTGCAGACGAGCTACCGAGGACACTGTTGCTTCGAAATTTCATAATTCAAAAGCCTAAAAACGATCGCAACCACACGAAAGACTTCGTGTTATACACGTAGGAAAACGCGCTTCTCGAACTGAACTAGGAGTAGGAAGCTCAGATACAGTGGAGGGTAAAAATGCCTTGGAAAATAACTACTGAGAAAACAACTGCTGCAATACTTTTACAATGCAGAAGGAAGACGAGAGAGTGAGAGAGTTCCTTCCGATTAGACAAGTTGTGAGAGAGGATGTAAGAGGAGACAAGAGTGATGGCATGAGAACGGTAGAAAATATCATAATAAGCCATTCACAGGAGCCATCATGGTCATAAAGCTTTAACATGATAGTCCTTAGCGATTTTCTCTCGAGGGAGGAGGAGCCCGTGGCTTTTCCCATGTCCTCCTTCCGTCTTGGGCTAATCCGCTAACTAGTAATAATTAATGCTTTGTGGTGCTCTTGGTTCACAGGGGAGCACCCGGCGGCGATGCAGCACGGAAATTCAAGCAAGAGCGGAGCTGCGACACGAACTCTCGCCCTGCTTTTATTGCTCGTGCACGCGGGATCTTTCGCAAGGTGACTGCTCGACGGAGTTCTTCGTTAATCGTTTCTTCAGCAGGTCCTTCATACTTTGAGTCACTCGCTGACCTCTCACACCCTGTCCCCACTCTCGACTTCCTTTACCTCACGTTTCCCCATTCCCACTTATGCTGAGCCTCGGTGTCAGGCAAACAAAAGAGGAAGCAACGCTTTCCCTTTTTTCTCCATTTAAGCAGCCATCAAAGACAAACGTCCTGCGACTTGCGCAACAGGAACACCGTTTGATATCGAGTGGCGATAGAAAACGCCCCTTCTACTCTTCTCCACCTACGTAAAGTTGAGCTCGGTTGTGAGAAAGTTTGGGGCTGTGCGGCGAATTTCTCTTGCAACGAGATACACGTCGAATCAAATGAAAATTGGGTAGGAAGGAAACGTGTGAGCTGGGAATGATTTACTAAATGAGAGACATTCCACGAAATGAGAGAGAGAGAGAGAGAGAGAGAGAGAGAGAGAGAGAGAGAGAGACAAAGAAGCAGCGTACCACGACGAAACTTGAGAAGCATTTTTCCCATTTTGATGCCGAATAATTAGAAAAGCGATTCGAAATCATCCAACTCGTGCGTGTCCGTTTGCTCGATGGGGACGCATCGAGCGATCGATTACGCGTTATCGATTAATTGGGATGCATGAACGTCTTTAATATCGGTTCGTTGATGCGATTACGATATCGTATAATGTCGACGAAAAATTGCGCTTTTTCACGATATCAGTTCTATACTTAAGACGATCGAGCCACGCGTAATGAAACACTGTGTTGTTATCGAATTTCTCTGGTACCGTCCGCGTAATGCTCTATAATTCTACAAGGTTGCCCATTGAGACGTGTTGACGAGCCGTCATGATATTATTGAGTTTATCCTATCCGGCGATATTCCCAAATCGTGGCCAAAGTATTGCGAGCGCCTGGAGTTTTAATTTCAGCCTCTCGGATGAGCATAATGTCATCAATTTCCTGCGAACAATAGTCTCCCGCCATTATGCTTTCCAACGGAACCACCAAAAACACGCAGTTTTCATACTTTTATGTTCTTTCTTTTTTCAACGCTATTTAAGTTTCTTCAAAACTCCTCCATCCATGCCTCTTTTAAACAGTCAAGCATTCTAAAGCCCCCGTTCATCGATTTGCTTCCTACGTGTGCTGGCCTTCCTATCTTCTAATTTAAAAATTCTTTTTTTCCTTTACTTTCCACTCACATAGGACTATTGTTTTGAGATGTATACTGTAACAACAGATCAATTTTCTATAACCCAACAAACCTCCTTTCTGGCCACAAGAACGAAAGGTAACGTGTCTGTTAGAGCGACATTCGTTTCTTCTGGAAAGAAGTAGCAGCGAAGAGGGGAGAATGAAGATAAGGCAAGACACAAGGATGGGACGATGGAGCCGAATGGAGAGGAAAAGAAGGCGGAAGATGGGAAGCTTTCGGTGGCTCGCGAATACGTCTCATCTCGAAGAATTTTAGCAATTTCCTCTGGAGCGTGGATCATTTGGGAAGCTTGTACCCGTGCGAACGAGCACACGCGAGCTGGAAGCGATCCGACAAGTGTAACCAGATACACCTGTAGTGCATGGATATCGGCCTGGACTCACCTTCTGCTTCGAAAAATTTCAATTCTTCACGGTAATAAACATGCGGAACACACGGACGCTGATGCTAAACTTGAATTCTCTTGTACGAATTAACAACTTAATAACTCATGAGAGCGTGACATATCCATTGTATGTATAATAGGAATTGTGAGTTATTGTTACTATATTTTATGCTTCCGTTGCCGAACGGATACGGTATTTCGTTGGCGTAAATACCGAACTTGCCGCAGGCTCACAAAAATTCCTATAACTCGGAGCAAATTCTCCTTACTCCCGAATGTCTGCGGCTGTACGAGACCCGTGTATGAGTGCTCGTGTTGCGGCACGCCTTTGCGTATCTCCATTTGCCTATGTATCTGAAAAGGATGAACGGAGCGAGAGAGAGAGAGAGAGAGAGAGTGTAATAAAAACACGATCGCTTGCTCATTGTATCCTACCACTCCTTCGTAGTAAACGCTGGCAGGAATGTATCTGAAAAGGATGAACGGAGCGA